>NC_056437.1:37408399-37648399 GCF_018296145.1 Oncorhynchus tshawytscha | reverse complement strand
CACCGACTGACACCGAACGTCTATTGACGTTGAAATGTTGTTGAAATTTGGTTTGTCCAAATCTGAACCAATCAGAAACCTCTTTCACAACTTTGGACGGCACAGTACAGTAAAGAAAAGTAGAGTTTAGTACAGTAGAGCACACAAGTATAATTTACAGTGTTGTACTGTACTATACTGAACACTACTGTACTGTAATGTCCAAACTTGATGTCTATGATTGGTACAGTTTTGGTTTGGTCTTATTATTCATTAGAATAATAGCCCGTGTAGAATAATAAGCAAACATGCAAAAGACGAGATTACATTTTTCTACTTTTGTGTACCTATTCAGGATAGATAACCATGAAGAGAATGACATTCATAATTATGCATTTCTGTGATGCCATGTGGTGCCATGAAAAAAACTGATAAAGATTTTACCATCATTCTACTACCACATTATACATCTGAGTAAATGTGTTTTTGGAAAATGTTCAGTGGAATTGTTAAAAGTATTCCTTCTGAATATAGTTGTATAGTTCCCCACCTGAACAAAAATAACACCTATGTGAGAATGCTATTCATTGACCACACCTCAGCGTTCAACACCATAGTTCCCACGAAGCTCATCACAGCTAAGGACCCTGGGACTAAACACCTCCCTCTGCAACTGGATCCTGGACTTCCTGACGAGCCGCCCCCAGGTGGTAAAGGTAGGCAACAACACGTCTGCCACGCTGATCCTCAACACTGGGGCCCCTCAGGGGTGTGTACTTAGTCCCCTCCTGTACTCCCTGTTCATCTATGACTGCATGGCCAAACACGACTCCAACACCATCATTAAGTATGCTGATGACACAACAGTGGTAGGCCTGATGACCGACAACGATGAGACAGCCTATAGGGAGGTGGTCAGAGACACGGCCATGTGGGGGACAACAACCTCTCCCTCAAGGTGAGCAAGACAATGGAGCTGATCTTGGACTACAGGAAAAGGCGGGCTGAACAGCATTAACATTAATGGGGCTGTAGTGGAGCGGGTCGAGAGTTTCAAGTTCCTTGGTGTCCACATTACCAATGAACTATCCTGGTCCAAACACCAAGACAGTCGTGAAGAGGGCACGACAAAACCTTATATTTTGCATGGGTCCCCAGACCCTCAAAAAGTTCTACAGCTGCACCATCGAGAGCATCCTGACTGGTTGCATCACTGCCTGGTATTGAAACTGCTTGGCATCTGACTGGAAGGCGCTACAGAGGGTAGTGCGTATAGCCCAGTATATCACTAGGGCCAAACTTCCTGCAATCCAGGACCTATATAATAGGCGGTATATAATAGGTGGTGTCAGAGGAAATAAAATTGTCAGACTCCAGTCACCCAAGTCATAGACTGGTTCTCTGCTACCACACGACAAGCGGTCCCGGAGCTCCATGTCTAGGACCAAAATGCTCCTTAACAGCTTCTACCCCCAAGCCAAATGGCCACCGGACTATTACATTGACCCCCCCCACTTGTTTTGTACACTGCTGCTACTTGCTGTTTATTATCTATGCATAGTAACTTCACCCCTACCTACATGTACTAACCTATACCCCCGCACACTGACTCGGTACCCCCTGTATATGGCCTCGTTAATGTTGTTATTGTGTTACTTTATTTTTTACTTTAGTTTATTTGTTAAATATTTTCTTAACTCTTCTTGAACTGCACTGTTGGTTAAGGGCTTGTAAGTAAGCATTTCACAGTAAGGTCTACACTTGTATTTGGCGCATGTGACAGTTTGATTTGAAATTATTTAAAGTGGAAAATCGGATGTCTCAACGTCATTCTTACCGTGGAATTGCTCTTTTCGGTTCACTGTTTTTTTGAAAGTCCTTTGTTGGGGAGAAGGAATTCAATAAACCTACATTTGAATGGATTAAAAACTCTAGTTCTGGTTGGTCGGGAAGGGTTTGGGGAGAGGTGCTGACATGGGTAAAGTGATTTTATTTGATGATTTGAAGATCTTTGGCCCTCTTCCTAAATGGGAATCATCATAAACGGACCAAACCCAGCAGCAGCCATTTTGACAACGCTGACATGCTTCCTCTCTGGAGCCTCTCTCCATCACTCTCTTTTTCCAACTCAATCAAAATCTCTGTAATGTGGTTTAATTCTCTCCGCAACACATACAAATGTTCCTGATTCAGAGCCAACCTTTCAGACACCAACCCCCCCCAACCACTCATATACAACTCCCTAAACCTCTTACCACACACACACACACACACACACACACACACTTGATGGGAAGCATGTGCTGCAGAGATGAAATCGCTTTTTCTCTCTGTCACACTGGCTGTGGGATGATTTTGTCTTCCTCAACAGTTAAGGAAAATCACCCTCTCCCATCTTCTTTACCCTCTCCTCACCTCCTACTCCCTGGCTCTACCTTTCTTTCCCCCTCAACCCCCTCACCTTTCAGCTCAACCCTTTCCATGTTTCTGGATCAACAGTGTGAAGAAAATCAACTGCAGTGGCAGACTCAGACTTCCGTCCTACTCTGTCCCAGTAGAATTACACTACCACCGATTAGAACTTCATCAGGATTTGTGAGTGAGCCCTTGACGGAAATGCTCCTGTGTCTAAAACAAACTCCATCTGGAAGTGGAGCTGGACCAGGGGATCACAGCTGGGAAGTGCTGGAATGGTTGTGCCCAAAACACTGATACTGTACTGAGTAACAACATCCACCTGGGCACCTAGTGAATGATGGGTCCGGGGTGTTGCGTGTCTGTAAATGAGTCAGTATCTGGCCACGCCTTCTGCACCCCCCCACACCACCACACCACCACCTTCCATGAGTTCCAGGACTCCGCCTCCCACACTGACACATTCCAGAGTGGTACTAGATGTCTCTTCCCTCCCTGGAGTTAGCAGGTACATTGTGGCCTCTGGTCCCAGTCATTGCGTTGCCCAGCCTCCCACTACCCATTGGGACAAAGGGGACTGGTGGGCCATTAAGTTGATTTTAACAGGTTGTGTGTGTGAAGGGGAGCAATGTGGCACGGAGGCTGTTAGTAATTCACTGAAGTTGCATTTTTAATTCATTAATTAATGAGTATGCTGATATTACTAAAAATATTATTATTAAGCAGATTGTGGATCATCTACACCCATTGTGGATGTCGCGTGAGCTCAGAGGAAATCAAGAGGCATTTGGATTATTCCTAGGCTGAGTCAGCAGACATGACTTCGGGCCTCCTCTACAGAAAGAGGGGAAAGGAGGGAAGGCAGGAGAGAGAATAAGAGAAAAATGTGGTACTGAGGTTGAGAGCAAGCGGCTAAGGAGGGAGATAGAAGGGGAGGCTGAGGGAGCAAACTACAGAGAAAGAGCACTACAGAGAAAATGAGCGAGAGAAAACAAGATAGGAGAGATAACGAGAGAGCGAGGCAGAGTGAGTGGAACAGTCAGAGACATTCCAGTGCTGTGAGTCAATGGTGCTAGGCACTGCTCTGGCAGACACTCACCACCACCTCTAAGACTCAAAGGCCTCCGGCTCCTTGGCTCCCCATTGGCCCAGGCAGGGCCACCATACAGAGGAAGGAAGGGGACAGGACAAGGGAGGGATAATCAACACTGGCTCAGATCCAAACAGTCAGAGACCAGAGAAGGTCATTGTTCTTTGTAATTTGAGCATTTCTTGGAATCCTGTCAAACGGAAGGAACCAAATCACTGTGGTCAAAGAGAATAACCCTAGCTTTCCCTCTGGAATGTATCCTAACACACACACACACTTTCATGTAATATACAAATATTTCAATGGGTTAGGTATGAATTGGGCAGATGTAGGCCTAGTATCACAGAATTTGATAAGATAAAATGAATGAATGAAATCCACCTTCCTCAAAAATCCGATGAGAATAAGATCATTCCATGAGGCATCACTGTGTCAAGTGTGTAAATTAAGAACATAAGGGTCAATTAGAGTTAGACTAACTAGTGTGTAATCAGAGCAGACTGAACAGAACAATCCACAACCTCCTTGAGAATAGGGAAACTCAGCAACTCCAGCTCATATTTACCTTAGTATGATCAGTGGTTACATAGAAATAACATTCTCATATACACTTCAATGTGTGATCATTACATGTAAATCATTCTTAGTCTATAGTGATACAAGTTATTGAACGTGTTTAGTCTACATACCCTTTCTTTCAAACTACACCAACAAGGCCCGTTCCTTGTCGGAGAGCATGTGTGCCACACCAGCTACCCCCAGGACTACTACTAGCATACCACATTCCTGAGGAGCAGGGGGACATCTGTCCACACTAATTGAACCTACAGGGGGATAACATACAGAGGCATTCAGTTTAATAATGGAACAGAAGTCTCCTCACAGGCACACAGAGCTGCCAATGGTACTGTCACACAAAGGCTAGAGGATGAATGTGAGTGAAAATAGACTGGGATAAGGCTCATTTATCTGCCATGAATGGAAGGACTGACTGTTGTTATGAAGTTGGAAAGCCTTTTGAGGACCTTCACAAGCAAAGTGAAATGGTCCCATGTCTAGGTCTCAACTACTGTATAATACATGCACAATTAAAGGAATATAAGGTTCAAAACTGAGCACAGGACACAACAATGCATGATACATGCATTAGTCCATTACAGGATTTATGACACATATGAAAAGGGACAAAGGGGGTGGGGTGGGATAATGTATTGGGTAACTACAGTAATTGTAAAACTTGGGATAGGGCACCAAGAAACATTGTATGCTGTAACTTAGTGGCAATGTACTTAATGAAAAATAATATTAAACTCAATCCGCTACATCACATTTATGGAGTGAGATTTGCTTCTTTATTCTGTAAATGTGTCTACCACCATCCGTGCATATAGTCCACATAACTCAAACAATTATGATCTGTAAATATTTAGTAAATACAACAATCTGTAAAAAAGATTTCAAATATTCACTGTCACAAATAATTGGATGATCTGTAAATATATTCATCATAGCAAAAACATTCACCATGTCACAAATAAATGGATGATCTGTAAATATATTCATCATAGCACACAAATAAAACTACAATGTGAGCAAATGTTCAGAATTCCCTAACATATACAACTGTAGAATGTGCATTTGTGCATTCAAAAAGTGCTTGTTGATCTGTATTCTGTGCTATTTTTTTGGAATATGTATTGTAATCCACAAATGTGGCTTCAGATGAGTCGACTATCTCTAATCACTGGGATAATCTGTGTGTCACGGCTGTGTCCTTCTCAGCAGAATGCTTTCTAGCTAGAAGAAGAAAGAACAACTTCATGAAATATGAGTATAACATTTATTTATTCATTCAATAAATTATATTAACATTTAACAAATTACTTTCATATGAATGTTAAATTTGTCTATTGGAGCATGCAACAGGTACATCATCCACTTCAAATGATACTTTTATAAAAAATTTACCTTTAGGATGCCACTCAAAATAAAATAAAAAAACCTGTCTGACTGTGCCCACCCTTTACAAAATGAGCAAAACATCTAATATTTACACTACCGTTATTTTTTTTACGTCACTTACAAATGTCCTTGTTTTTGAAAGAAAAGCTAATTTTTTTGTCTCTTAAAATAACATCAAATTGATCAGAAATACAGTGTAGACATAGTTAAATGTTGTAAATACTATTGTAGCTGGAAACAAATGTTTTATGGAATATAGGCCCATTAACAGCAACCATCACTCCTGTGTTCCAATGGCACGTTGTGTTAGCTAATCCAAGTTTATCATTTTAAAAAGGCTAATTGATCATTAGAAAACCCTTTTGCAATTATGTTAGCACAGCTGAAAATGTTGTGCTGATTGAAAGAAGCAATAAAACCGTCCTTCTTTAGTCTAGTTGAGTATCTGGAGCATCAGCATTTGTGGGTTCGATTACAGGCTCAAAACGGCCAGAAACAAAGACCTTTCTTCTGAAACTCGTTAGTCTATTCTTGTACTGAGAAATGAAGGCTATTCCATGCCAGAAATCGAAGATCTCGTACAACGCTGTGGACTACTCCCTTCACAGAACCGCGCAAACCAGAATAGATAGAGGAGTGGGAGGCCCCGGTGCACAATTGTGCAAGCGGACAAGTATATTAGTGTCTAGTTTGAGAAAGATGCCTCACACGTCCTCAACTGGCAGCTTCATTAAATAGTACCCGCAAAACACCAGTCTCAACATCAACAGTAAAAGTCTGAGAGATATGCTGTTCTCAGCCTCTCCAGCTTCATGAGGAACAGCTGCCAGTCCAACCCTAATCCGCCAGCTCTCCTCAGCAGATATGGAATATCTACATAGGCATACAGAGGCCCATTATCAGCAACCATTACTCGTGTGTTCCAATGGCATGCTGTGTTAGCTAATCCAAGTTTATCATTTTAAAAGGCTAATTGATCATTGCAAAGATCCAAGATGGCGTAGCAGTCAGATGTCTTTGTCCTCATCGTGTCCTGTGTATTTTTTCTTCGCATAGATTTAAAAAATATTTTTCTTACCTCAAATTCTACAATCTCCTGCAATCCGCCTCACCCAATGTGGTATGGATCTGCTATTTTCTTTCTTTTGAACCGGAAACCCCAACAGAAGCTAGCCAACTAACTAGCTAGTAGTCAGCTAGACAATGCTAGCGGTCATCAGCTAACCTTTAGCCCGGACAACTCTTGCCAGGCTGCACAGCGCGACTCAAACCAGAGCACATTGGACTTATTTTTCTCCATATCTCCGAATTCCTACCGCAAGCTCTGAACCATTTCACCTGGATCATCGCAGCTAGCTAGCTGCTATCAGTGGCCAGTCCTGGCTAACGTATCTGTCCTGAAGCAAGAACCAATTAGCCTGGAGCTAGCCTTTGCTAGGCCCATCTCCCAGCTGGCCAAAGAGGTCCGTCAGCCACTCCTTGGGCTACAATACCCATTTTGCCTGGACCCCTTACTGGCGACACAGACCCCCGCCGATCCATCACGACTGGATTACCGACGTAATCTTCCCGAGGGTTTTTTTTCGAAGTGGCTCCTCCATCACGATGTCCCCTGAATGTCTGCTAGCCTGTTAGCCGCGGCCCGCTAGCTGTCTAGAGCATACCGGACTGTTAACTGAAGAAACCCATCGGACAAATTCTTTGGCCACTATACCTATTTTGCCAATTGGCCTGGACCCTTTACCACACGGAGCCCTGCTGATCCATCACGACTGGACTACTGACGAAACAGCACGAGGGGGCTACAACTGACTTCTTCAGTCGCGATGTCCCTTTAAGGCCCTTCTGCTAGCTTGCTAGCCTCGGCTCGCTAGCTGTCTGAATCGTCGCGTCTCCAGCCCGCCGAGCTACTCACTGGACCCCTATGATCACTCGGCTACGCATGCCTCTCCCTAATGTCAATATGCCTTGTCCATTGCTGTTTTGGTTAGTGATTATTGCCTTATTTCACTGTAGAGCCTCTAGCCCTGCTCAATACTTAGCTAACCCATTAGTTCCACCTCCCACACATGCGGCGACCTCACCTGGTTTAAATTATGTTTCTAGAGACAATAGCTCTCTCATCGTCACTTAATACATAGGTTTACCTCCACTGTATTCACATCCTACCATACCTTTGTCCGTACATTATGCCTTGAATCTATTCTACCATGCCCAGAAACCTGCTCCTTTTACACTCAGTTCCGAACGTACTAGACGACCAGTTCTTATAGTCTTTAGGCGTACCCTTATCCTACTCCTCCTCTGTTCCTCTGGAGATGTAGAGGTTAATCCAGGCCCTGCAGTGCCTAGCTCCACTCCCATTTTTCCATTTCCATCCCCAACTATAACATTTTCCGACAAGGTAGAACTGCCAAAGGAGGCGGAGTTGCAGTCTACTGCAGAGAAAGCCTGCAGAGTTCTGTCTTACTATCCAGGTCTGTGCCCAAACAATTTGAGCTTCTACTTTTAAAAATCCACCTTTCCAGAAACAAGTCTCTCACCGTTGCCACTTGCTATAGACCACCTTCTGCCCCCAGCTGTGCCCTGGACACCATATGTGAATTGATTGCCCCCCATCTATCTTCAGAGCTCGTGCTGTTAGGTGACATAAACTGGAACATGCTTAACACCCCGGCCATCCTACAATCTAAGCTAGATGCCCTCAATCTCACACAAATGATCAATGACCTTACCAGGTACAAACCCAAATCTGTAAACACAGGCACCCTCATAGATACCATCCTAACCAACCTGCCCTCCAAATACACCTCTGCTGTCTTCAACCAGGATCTCAGCGAGCACTGCCACATTGCCTGTGTCTGTAATGGGTCTGCGGTCAAACGACCACCCCTCATCACTGTCAAACTCTCCCTAAAGCACTTCAGCGAGCAGGCCTTTCTCATTGACCTGGCCAGGGTATCCTGGAAGGATATTGACTTCCTTCCGTCAGAAGAGGATGCCTGGTTATTCTTTAAAAGTGCTTTCAACACCATCTTAAATAAGCATGCCCCATTCAAAAAAATGTAGAACCAGGAACAGATATAGCCCTTGGTTCACTCCAGGCCTGACTGCCCTTGACCAGAACAAAAACATCATGTGGCATACTGCATTAGCATCGAATAGCCCCCGCGATATGCAACATTTCAGGGAAGTCAGGAACCAAGATTTTACTTTACTTATTTGGACCTTTATTTAACTAGGCAAGTCAGTTAAGAACAAATTGTTATTTTCAATGACGGCCTAAAAACAGCGGGTTAACTGCCTTGTTCAGGAGCAGAGCAAGAGATTTTTACCAAGACAGCTCAGGGATTTGATCTTGCAACCTTTCGGTTCCTAGTCCAATATACACCGGCAGTTAGAAAAGCAAAGGCTAGCTTTTTCAAACAGAAATCTACATCCTGAAGCACAAACTCCAAAAAGACCTGGGACACTGAAGTCCATGGATAATAAGAGCACCTCCTCCCAGCTGCCCACTGCACTGAGGCTAGGAAACACTGTCACCACCGATAAATCCACGATAATTGAAAATGTCAATAAGCATTTTTCTAAGGCTGGCCATGCTTTCCACCTGGCTACCCCAGTCAACAGCCCTGCAGTCAACTTGCCCAAGCCTCCCCATCTCTCCTTCACCCAAATCCAGATGGCTGGATGTTCTGAAAGAGCTGCAAAATCTGGACCCCTACAAATCAGCCGGGCTAGACAATCTGGACCCGCTCTTTCTAAAATGATCAACTGAAATTGTTGCAACCCCTATTACTAGCCTGTTCAACCTCTCTTTCGTATCGTCTGAGATACTCAAAGATTAGAAAGCTGCCATGGTCATCCCCCTCTTCAAAGGGGGAAACACTCTAAACCCAAACTGCTACAGACCTATATCGATCCTACCCTGCCTTTCTAAGGTCTTCGAAAGCCAAGTTAACAAAGAGAACACCGACCATTTCGAATCCCACCGTACCTTCTCCGCTATGCAGTCTGGTTTCCGAGCTGGTCATGGGTGCACCTCAGCCACGCTCATTGTCCTAAATGATATCATAACCGCCATCCATAAGAGACAATACTGTGCAGCTGTATTTATCGACCTGGCCAAGGCTTTCTACTCTGTCAATCACCACATTCTTACCGGCAGACTCGACAGCCTTGGTTTCTCAAATGACTACCTCGACTGGTTCACCAAGTACTTCACAGACAGAGTTCAGTGTGTCAAATCGGAGGGCCTAGTGTCCGGACCTCTGGCAGACTCTATGGGGGTGCCACAGGGTTCAATTCTCGGGCCAACTCTTTTCTCTGTATACATCAATGATGTCGCTCTTGCTGCTGTTGATTCTCTGATCCACCTCTACACAGACGACATCATTCTGTAAACTTCTGGCCCTTCTTTGGACACTGTGATAACTAACCTCGAGATGAGCTTCAATGCAAAACATCTCTCCTTCCGTGGCCTCCAACTTCTCTTAAATGCAAGTAAAACTAAATGCATGCTCTTCAACCGATCGCTGCCCACACCTGCCCGCCTGTCCAGCATATCACTACTCTGGACGGTTCTGACTTAGAATATGTGGACAACTACAAATACCTAGGTGTCTGGTTAGACTATAAACTCTCCTTCCAGAACCACATTAAGCAAACCAAAATTAAATCTAGAGTCGGCTTCCTATTTCACAACAAAGCATCCTTCACTCGTACTGCCAAACATACCCTCGTAAAACTGACTATCCTACCAATCCTTAACTTCGGCGATGTCATTTACAAAATAGCCTCCAACACTCCACTCAGCAAACTGGATGTAGCCTATTACAGTGCCATCTGTTTTGTCACAAAAGCCCCATATACAACCCACCCTTGCGACCTGTATGCTGTCGTTGGCTGGCCCTCGCCTCATATTCGTCGCCAAACCAACTGGTCATCTATAAGTCTTTGCTAGGTAAACCCCCGCCTTATCTCAGCTCACTGGTCACCATAGCTGCATCCACCTCGTGACATGCCCTCCAGCAGGTATATTTCACTTGTCACCCCCAAAGCCAATTTCTCCTTTGGCTGCCTTTCCTTCCAGTTCTCCACTGCCAATGACTGGAACGAACTGCAAAATTCACTGAAGCTGGAGACTCAGATCTCCCTCACTAACTTTAAGCACCAGCTGTCAGAGCAGCTCACAGATCACTGCACCCGTACATAGGTCATCCAATTACCTCATCCCCATACTGTTATTTATTTTGCTCCTTTGCACCCCAGTATATCTACTTGCACACTCATCTTCTGCACATCTATCACTCCAGTGTTTAATTGTTATTTTGTAATTATTTCACCTCTATGGAGATTTATTGCCCTTATCCTACCTCATTTGCACACACTGTATATATACTTTTTCTATTGGCTGTATGTTTGTTTATTCCATGTGTAACTCTGTTTTTTTGTGTCACACTGCTTTGCTTCATCTTGGCCAGGTTGCAGGGGTGAATGAGAACTTGTTCTCAACGAGCCTACCTGGTTAAATCAAGGTGAAATCAAAAAAATATAAGGGTGACTCCAGGATGCTGGCTTCCTAGGCAGAGCTGCAAAGAAAAAAACATCTCAGACTGGCCAATAAAAAGAAAAGATTAGGCAAGAGAACAGACACTGGACAGAGGAACTCCTACCTTGAAGGCCAGCATCCCAGAGTCGCCTCTTCACTGTTGACGTTGAGACTGGTGTTTTGCGGGTACTATTTAATGAAGCTGCCAGTTGAGGACTTCTGAGGCATCTTTCTCAAACTAGACACTCTAATGTACTTGTCCTCTTGTGCAGGTGTGCACCAGGGCCTCCACTCTTTCTTTTCTGGTTAGGGCCAGTTTGCCCTGTTCTATGAAGGGAGTAGTACACAGCGTTGTATGAAATCTTCCATTTTTTGGCAATTTCTCGCATGGAATAGCTTGACAAGTTTCAGAAGAAAGGTCTTTGTTTCTGGCCATTTTGAGCCTGTAATCGAACCCACAAATGCTGACGCTCCAGATACTCAACTAGACTGAAGGCCAGTTTTATTGCTTCTTTCAATCAGCACAACATTTTTCAGCTGCGCTAACATAATTGCAAAAGGGTTTTCTAATGATCAATTAGCCCTTTAAAATGATAAACTTGGATTAGCTAACATAAAGTGCCATTGGAACACAGGAGTGATGGTTGCTGATAATGGGCCTCTGCACGCCTATGTAGATATTCCATTAAAAAACAGCCGTTTCCAGCTACAATGGTCATTTACAACATTAACAACGTCTACAATCTATTTGTGATCAAAGTTGATGTTATTTTAATGGACAAAAAAAAAGTGCTTTTCTTTTAAAAACAAGGACATTTCTAAGTGACCCCAAACTTTTGAACGGTAGTGTATATGCTGAAACAAAATGACATTTTACTACATTCTTTAGGTCATCATTTCAATCTGGGGACCACAAGGGATGCACATAGTTTTGTTTTTACTTCATTACACAGCTGATTCAAATAATCCAAGCTTTATAATTTGAATCAGCTGTGTAGTGGTGCTAGGGCAAACCCCCCCAAGTCCACCCCTTGGGGTCCCCAGGACCGAGTTTGGGAAACACTGCTATAGGTCCTTGGACGAGTCAGCAGTCAGATCAAACAACTCACAAAGGGCCTGGAAAAAACGAGAACTTGACTAGTGGAGAGTTGCAGTAGAATCCAAAAGCAGCTGGTCAGTGGTAGAACAGGCAAAGAGGGGTCATGGTTCTAGGTTGACTCAGAATGGACAGCTCTGTAAAAAATGAATAACAATACTGAGTTGAGCAGCACACACCACTTGTTACACAAAACATTTGAAATAGCATGTTATTAAGCTATTTGGTCAAGCTTATAAAACAGGAGTCACTCAATAAATGGAGGCAAGAGGACCACATGCTGGAACCCAAGCCAAAAGCACACGGTTTTTGTTCCTGATGACTTGTTAACTCCTTCCCTGTGTCTGAATGGATGACAGGGTGTGTCAATCAGTGCATATATTGTTTCTGCACCTCCATGTGCCATCATTATGCAGTTTTACATATTCATAAGTTTGATCAAGTTGTAATAGGTTTACATTTAAATGGGTCATTTCATACTTCAAAACATGTTCACGAAAATGATCAGATTACATTGAATCATAATGGCCTGTGCATTGTTACACAATTAAACCCTCACGTTATTGTCAGGTTAATCATTTTTTACTGATAATAGTCTTTACAGTACAAGTATAATAACTTTGCCTTTTATTCAACTGGTAACATTGCCCAGCCCCTCAACGGTGCAACACAATACAGAGAGGGATTGAACTGACCGTAGTCAGACACGGAATGCATATTAATAAATAGTAGGTAAGGATGAACAACAAATGACTTGGCTAGCTAGCAAGCAAGCTTACATGGAGCAAAAAATAGCTAGCTGATTTTCTAATGTTTTTAATCAGAGAGTTATAATTTCTTAACTCCACACCAGTTGGGAAAGAGTGATTAGTCCTGCCAAAGCATCAATTGCCCCGTTTAGTCCCTGAAAAGAAAACGGATTGAAAAATATCATTTGCAACATCACCAATTCAGGATTTCAAAACTGAGCGGTTCTTTACAATTGACACATTCCTGAATTAACAACTAAGTTTAACTTTGGTTGTTCGGCTAAACAGCTGATAAGATCGAAGTGTGCAACTGCAGTCCGCAATTCAGGGCGTGTCCGAAAGCTGTGGGCAAAGGACACTGTCTACCGGTCGCCACCGCCTTCCGGGGTGCTAGCTTGCGAGTTAGTGACACTATGTGCTAGCTTGCTAGGGTGAAGGACACCGTCGACCGTTCATCCCTGCCTCCCGCTAGCACAGCAGGTGGGAGGCTGGGGCAACACAGTGTGCCGCCCCCACCTCCCGTGTAGCGGAGTCCTCCTTAGGACTAGCTGGCTAAGCTAGAACAGTGTCATACACTCCCGCCTGCCGAACACCTGCCCTCACCGTCGTTAATAGAACTGTGGGAAAAGGACATGGTCTACCAGCGTACAGCTATTCCCCCACCCCTTCTTCTGTCAGGTTTATCGGCGGCTGGCATCCAACATTATTCTGCATTACCGCCACCTACTGTACTGGAGCACCCCCGCTTGTCCTAAAAACATTTACCAAGTGTAAAGAGGGGTTCCTGCAGATTCAGGAATGCCCCGATTTGTGGGCCGCAATTGCACCCTTCTCATGAGTTACCTGTTAACTATCAGTAACGTTAGTGTCCAAAGCACACACTCGGCGTTGCATGCCCCAATGGTCGAATTTAACATTCATATGAAAGTCAGTTTCTAAACATTAACATAATTTGTTTAGTAAATAAACGTTATACTCACATTTCATGAAGTAATTTTCTCTTCTAGCTAGAAAGCGTTCTAAGGACACAGACGTGATCTGTCGGCACTCCGCGCATCAAGTAACAAAGATTATCCCAATTATTGGAGATAGCCGACTCATATGAAGTAACATTTGTGGATTGTAATACATCGACATGCAGAAAAAAACTCAATTATGTAAACAGAACACAGATCCACAAGCACCTTTTGAATGCGCAAATGAGCATTCCACAGCTGTACATGTTAGGGATTTCTGAACATTGGCTCACAAATTGTTCTACATTTGTTCAAATTGTAGCTTTATCTGTTAGACATGTTGAATATATTTACAGATCATAGATGTATAGTTTAATTTGTAATATTTTTACGGATTATGGTTTTTATGAAATATTTTAATACATTCACGGGTCATGGTTTATTTTTGAGTTATAGAATTAAGAAAAACAAATGTCACTCATACACAAGTAATGAAGCCAGAGAAAGAAAGAGGAAACATGGCCAACCCTTTCAGTGCCAGTACATAGGTGAGTCCAAACATGAGCATCATTGAACACTGTTCCACTGTAATATCACTGTTATGCCACCGAAGTGTCTACAAACGTATCTTGGACTACTGTTTGGTTCTCTTTCATAAACTACACAAATCTACTTCTGGTAGAGTAACCAACCAATAGCATATATCATACACTTTTAGAAGTTATGGCAAACAATATTCCGTTATGTAGTCGTGTTTACCTTTCAATTAAACTTCACGTAGAAACGACTACTGCTCCGTTCTCGACGTCCCTGCTCGGCTATTTCCATAGATTTGATACAGATCGGATACCGTGCAAAATTCCTCAAACAATTCTAAAAATTCTGATATGACTAATCCATGTTACTTCACGAGTTTCCTTCGAATAGCAGGCTGTTTGCTCTTTTCCACATAATAAAGCGTATGCTTCTGTTCCCATTTCATATTTAATCTGATGAAAAAGATTAAGAATCTTTTTTCCACTTGACTGCGCTATGAAGGGAATGCATAAAGGAACAGCCCCGAACCGCAAAGTTGCAGTAGCAGTGTATGCATCTGAGAGCCGACAAGCGCAACCCCCAACCCCTTCCTACCAAAGAAGTCAAAACTTTTCATGGAGAAAATCCCTCCTTCTCCAGTCTGCTATCGGAAGTAAGCCAATTTTGCTGACGTTTCGGTTGGCTTTTGGAACCGTCACTCAAGCAAGAAAAAAAGAAAAAAAAAAAATACAAAAGCCTTTTGTATGTTAGGAGATCAATTCCTTGGACCTGTCCAAAGCACCTACACAACCGAACTTGGTTAAACCTTATCGATATGAAAATGGTTACAACAGTAAAAGACGTATCTGTAAAAGTATCTAGGCTATATGAGCAGTTTACCGATTTTACAAACGCACATAGACCTGTCCTGGTATTATTGTTCTCTGTCTTTTATGAACTCCCGGGTAGGCCTATATATTCATATGGCTACAGTTCATGAAAATAGTCTACTGGGAGAGGAAAGTGATTTGCACCATGGAATCCCAATTAGATTCAAACTGTTTTAATACAGAGTTGACTCCTGGGTCCTGATAAGTGCACTTTGGGAAAAAATGCAAACTCCTTTTCAGTCACAATTCAATTATTGCCCCTGATGACTGACTGTATGTTGCTGTCACATCAGACCAAATTAATTGCAGTTACCAACACTCAACTGTAGCCTAGGCTATATAGCCTAGGCTATTAATACGCATAGCCTAAATGACTTAAAATCTCAAGCGTTTTAATAATGTTAATAAAAAATTCAGTCAAGTGTGTATTATCTGGGAAGTAGTCTATGATGCATCATCACCTTTGTGTACACTACAGGTGAACCGAGGAAGAACACATGATTAAACAGAAACATGGAGGAATGTGCACATCCCAGACAAATTAACTGCAAAAACATCACTGACAAGACTCATTACATCATTCAACAAAGGACAAAACACACCTCACTCATCATGTGATAAGTAGGCCAAGGTAGTGTTTTTCCCCCCATTTAACAATATTCTCCTACCCACAATAGTATGAATGTTTTGACAAAAGAATTCAAATGGATTTCCCATTCAAGCTCACCAACGGATGGGGGGGTGATATGTCTGAAAAGATAGAATGTAGGCTATAACTTAACTCACCTAACACTGAATCACTGATTTCCAAGAGATCCACGCCAGTTATTGCATTTTCTGTGAGAGAAAAAAGATGTCCTCCGACAATTTGTGACACATTGATAGACAATGCTGAACACAGCACTGTGTGATCTCCTGTAGACTACATTATTGCCCAAATGTAAGCTAGAGAGCAGGGATGATAGGCCCAGTCCTGGCCATTCTGCCACCCTCACTCAAACAAAACAATTTGCTGCCCCCTGCAAAAATGTAATTATCCTGTAAAATTACATTGAAAAGACATTTCAGGTGTTGAAGTTATGTTAAATTTAGGTTATTAATGAAAGGTGAAAAGATGTCTTTTCCAGAAGGTTAAAATAGGCATTTCCGGACGTTGAAAAATAAGCATTTAAAACAGACATAGAAATCAGGTTCATTTTCTGTTCTCAAAAGAAAGCTGAAAATACATAAATTCAGCAAAAAAAGAAACCTCCCTTTTTCAGGACCCTGTCTTTCAAAGAAAATTCGTAAAAATCCAATTAACTTCACAGATCTTCATTGTAAAGGGTTTAAACACTGTTTCCCATGCTTGTTCAATGAACCATAAACAATGAATGAACATGAGTCTGTGGAACAGTCATTAAGACACTAATATCTTACAGACGGTAGGCAATTAAGGTCACAGTTATGAAAACTTAGGATACTAAAGAGGCCTTTCTACTGACTCTGAAAAACACCAAAAGAAAGATGCCCAGACTCCCTGATCATCCACGTGAACGCATCTTAGGCATGCTGCAAGGAGGCATGAGGACTGCAGATGTGGCCAGGGCAATAAATTGCAATGTCCGTACTGTGAGACGCCTAAGACAGTGCTACAGGGAGACAGGATGGACAGCTGATCGTCCTCGCAGTGGAAGACCACGTGTAACACCTGCACAGGATCGGTACATTCGAACATCACACCTGCAGGAAAGGTACAGGATGGCAACAACAACTGCCCGAGTTACACCAGGAACACTCAATCCCTCCACCAGTGCTCAGACTGTCCACAAAAGGCTGAGAGGGCTTGTAGGCCTGTTGTAAGGCAGGTCCTCACCAGATATCACTGGCAACAACGTCGCCCTATGGGCACAAACCCACCGTTGCTGGACCAGACAGGACTGGCAAAAAGTGCTCTTCCCTGACGAGTCGCGGTTTTGTCTCGCCTGGTGTCGGATTCGCATTTATCGTCGAAGGAATGAGCGTTACGCCGAGGCCTGTACTCTGGAGCGGGATCGATTTGCGGGATCGATTTGCAGGTCCGTCATGGTCTGGGGGCAATCATCGAACTGAGCTGGTTGTCATTGCAGGCAATCTCAACGCTGTGCGTTACAGGGAAGACATCCTCCTCCCTCATGTGGTACCCTTCCTGCAGGCTCATCCTGACATGACCCTCCAGCATGACAATGCCACCAGCCATACTGCTCATTCTGTGCGTGATCTGTGCGTGATTTCCTGCAAGACAGGAATGTCCTGCCCACCGAAGAGCCCGGATCTCAATCCCGTTGGTTCGGATGGTGAGAGCTAGAATTCTCCCAAGAAATGTCCAGGAACAGGCAGGTGCCTTGGTGGACGAGTGGGGTGACATCTCACAGCAAGAACTGGCAAATCTGGTGCAGTCCATGAGGAGGAGATGCACTGCAGTACTTAATGCAGCTGGTGGCCACACCACTTCGCACTGGTTTTTATTTTATGCTGACTGTTATTTTTGATCCCCTTTTGTTCAGGGACACATTATTCCATTACTGTTCGTCACTTGTCTGTGGAACTTGTTCAGTTATTGTCTCAGTTGTTGAATCTTTTTATTTTACCCCTTTTTCTCCCCAAAGTCATGGTATCCAATTGTTTTTAGTAGCTACTATCTTGTCTCATCGCTACAACTCCCGTATGGGCTCGGGAGAGACGAAGGTTGAAAGTCATGCGTCCTCCGATACACAACCCAACCAAGCCGCACTGGTTCTTAACACAGCGTGCATCCAACCCGGAAGCCAGCCGCACCAATGTGTCGGAGGAAACACCGTGCACCTGGCAACCTTGGTTAGCGTGCACTGCGCCCGGCCCGCCACAGGAGTCGCTGGTGCGCGATGAGACAAGGATATCCCTACCGGCCAAGCCCTCCCTAACCCGGACGACGCTAGGCCAATTGTGCGTCACCCCACGGACCTCCCGGTCGCGTCCGGTTATGACAGAGCCTGGGCGCGAACCCAGGGTCTCTGGTGGCACAGCTGGCGCTGCAGTACAGCGCCCTTAACCACTGCGCCACCCGGGAGGTCAGTTGTTGAATCTTATGTTCATACAAATATTTACACATGTTAAGTTTGCTGAAAATAAACGCAGTTGATAGTGAGATGACGTTTCTTTTTTTGCTGAGTTTATTTTCCGAACATTGAAACCGGTTTCCTTTTCGGTTCTGAATGAAAGTTGAAAATATGTTAATTTATAGACATCCGTTTGGACTAAATCAAGGCCGGTCCAGACCGGATCAAACATAGATGATGTCGCTAATCACATAATTATTTCCAAAAACAATGGCAATTTCGCAAAACCAGTGGCATTTGGGCTTATTAGCGCTGATGCCACCCTGTGCTAAGCAGTGCCCAGTTTTCTTTTACCCCTTTTTCTCCCCAATTTCATGGTATCCAAGTGGTAGTTACAGTCTTGTCCCATCACTGCAACTCCTGTACGGACTCGGGAGTGGTGAAGGTCGAGAGCTGTGCATCCTCCGATACACAACCCAAACAAGCCGGAATGCCTCTTGACATAATGCCCACTTAACCCAGAAGCCAGCCGCACCAATGTGTCAGAGGAAACACAGTACACCTGGCAACTGTGTCAGTGTGCACTGCGCCCAGCCTGCCACAGGAGTCGCTAGTGTGCGATGGGACAAGGACATCCCTGCCGGCCAAACCCTCCTCTAACCCGGACGACGCTGGACCAATTGTGCGCCGCACCATGGGTCTCACAGTCTCGGCCCGGCTGGACTCAAACCCAAAATCTCTAGAGGCACAGCGATGTAGTGCCTTAGTCCACTGCACCTCTCAGGAGGCAAGCAGCGGCCACTTCGTCAAAGGCAGGGGCGCAACATATTTTGCGTGTCCATTCCTCTCCATGGTGCTGTTGGAGAAGCACATTGCTGTGGCTCTCATCCAACGTTCTGTAAAAAATTCCAACATAAATCCTGGAGCAGATATAGCTCACAGTGAATTCTGAAAGTATTCAGACAACTTGACTTTTCCAACATTGTCATATTGCAGCCTTATTCTAAAATTGATTAAATAGCCGTCGTCTCCCCCAGCAATCTACACACAATACCCCATAATTACAAAGCAAAAACAGGTTTGACATTTTTGCAAATGTATGTAAAAAAAAAAAATTAAACAGAAAATCACATTTACATAAGTATTCAGACTTTTTACTCAGTACTTTGTTGATGCCCCTTTGGCAGTGATTACAGCATCAATTATTTTTGGGTATGACACTACAAGCTTGGCATACCTGGATTTTGGGAGATTCTCCCATTCTCTGCAGATCCTCTCAAGCTGCACAGCTATTTTCAGGTCTGTCCAGACATGTTCGATTGGGTTCAAGTCCGGGCTCTGGCTTGGCCACCCAAGGACATTCAGAGACTTGTCCCGAACCCATTCCTGCGTTGTCTTCGCTGTGTGCTTAGGGTCGTTGTCCTGTTGGAAGGTTTACCTTCGCCCCAGTCTGAGGTCCAGAGTGATCTGGAGCAGGTTTTCATCAAGGATCTCTCTGTACTTTGCTCTATTCATCTTTCCCTCGATCCTCGTCTCCCAGTTCCTACAGCTGAAAAAGATCCCCATAGCATGATGCGGTCACCACTATGCTTCACCGTAAGGATGGTATTGGCCAGGTAATGAGCGGTGACTGGTTTCCTCCAGATGTGACACTTGACATTCAGGTCAAAGAGTTACATTTTGATTTCATCAGATGAGAGAATCTTGTTTCTCATGGGCTGAAATTCCTTTAGGTGGCTTTTGACAAAATCCAAGCGGGCTGTCATGTGCCTTCTACTGAGGAGTGGCTTCCGTCTGGCCACTCTACCATAAAGGCCTTTTTAAATTTTTTAAATGTCACCTTTATTTAACCAGGTTGGCTAGTTGAGAACAAGTTCTCATTTACAACTGCGATCTGGCCAAGATAAAGCAAAGCAGTGCAAAACAAACAACAGAGTTACACATGGAATAAACAAACATACAGTCAATAACACAATAGAAAATGTCTATATACAGTGTGTGCAAATGAGGTAAGATAAGGGAGGTAAGGCAATAAATAGGCCATAGTGGCGAAATAATTACAATTTAGCAATTAAACACTGGAGTGATAGATGTGCAGAAGATGAATGTGCAAATAGAGATATTGGGGTGCAAAGGAAAATAAAATAAAAACAGAATGGAGAGTGCTGTGAGCCTGATTGGGGGAGTGCTGCAGATGGTTGTCCTTCTGGAAGGTTCTCCCATCTCCACAAAGGAACTCTGGAGCTCTGTCAGAGTGACCATCAAGATCTTGGTCACCTCCCTGACCAAGGCCGTTCTCCACCGATTGCTCAGTTTGGCCAGCTCTAGGAAGAGTCTTGGTGGTTCCAAACTGCTTTCATTTAGGAATGATGAAGGCCACAGTGTTCTTGGGGAAGTTCAATGATGCAGAAACATTTTGGTTCCCTTCTCCAGATCTGTGCCTCGACACAATCCTGTCTCTGAGCTCTAAGGACAATTATTTTGACCTCATGGCTTGGTTTTTGCTCTGACATGCACTGTCAACTGTGGGACCTTATATAGACAGGTGTGTACCTTTCCAAATCATGTCCGATCAATTGAATTTACCACAGGTGGACTCCAATCAAGTTGTTCAAACATCTCAATGATGATCAATGGAAACAGGATGCACCTGAACTCAATTTCAGGTCTCATAGAAAAGGTTGTGAATATGTTTTTTAAAACTTTTAATACATTTTCAAAAATGTCTAAAAACCTGTTTTTGCTTTGTCCTTCTGAGTTATTGTGTGTAGCTTGACGAGGAAAATTATTTGTTGAATCCATTTTAGAATAAGGATGTAATGTAACAAAATGTGGAAAAAGTCATGGGGTCTGAATACTTTCCGAATGCACTATATAGTAGAAGTAGTATTTGGCACAGACTGACGGCGACGTCTTATTTCCACATCCACAGATGTTGGTTTTTGGTCCGGACCGCACCAAATCTGAACCAAAAAGATGTCTATGTTTGGGCCAAACCAAGGCTGGTCCAGACCGGACTAAATTTGATTGGTTCAGATTTGATCCTGACCAAAATCCAACTTCCGTGGAAATAAATCGGTCTGTGCTTACTGAGGTGTAGCCTACAGTGTGGAATTACATTTTATTTTATGAATGCCCATCTGTGGTTGGCCTACAGTTGGTAAAACACAAAAAAGACTAACAAAATACTTTTGCATTGGTCTGTGCTTACTGGGGCGTAACCTACAATATCAGCCACAATGGCATTTTATGAATGCCCATCCATGTGGTAGGTCTACCGTTTGGAAAACAGGTAGTTGCATTGGTTTTATTAGTCCTGATTACAGTGAATAATTCATTAGATTATTTTTTGGACGGAACGTTGGTAGGAAAGTCGTGCATGGGAATGAACAAGCGCCCCTGCCATTGACAAAGTGGGCACTGCTTATCACAAGGCAACATTGTCGCTAAAAAAAACCATGCCACTGGTTGATTGAAATTATCATTGTTTTTGGGAAGAATTATGTGAGGTTGGAGGTGTTGGAAAATGCCGCCCTCGTCAATCGAATTGACGAATGAGCGGGCTGGTCCTGGGGATACTGTTTGGCGTAAAACGTGCACCACTGTGTGGTGGAAATATGAACTGTAATGGGGCCTGAAAAGAATGTTGTGCCCTCTTTAAAAGTTTGGAGAGCTATGTTTACCATGTTCAACCATCTATTCATGGTGGTTATGAATTTGGATGCAAGCTGCGCATTATTGAACTCACCGAGAAAGCTCTGTGCGCATTCTGTAAGCCCGATGAGATGGATCCATTCCGCCACCTCCTCGGGACTCCAGTGTTCGACTGAGATCATTGTAAATGGTTTTCTTCAGATCTCACCGCCATTCCTCCCTTCAAAGGAACAAAGTGTTACATAACGTTATAGGCCTACGGTCCAGTTCCCTTGTTGGGCAATACCGATAAACTAGGCTACAGATAAGGTTGACAAAAATGTTGCCCGCTCAGATGCAACGTTTTAAATCGCCATTGAAATGGCGTAAACTGTCACATGTTGTCACTAGTGCAGTCAATTACCGCGTAACTCCCACTATTCAAAGGTCACGCAAATTACAATGGGGAATGGGCATGTAAATCAACAATAGAAGCCCTCCCTATGCTACTTTTAGTCTTCCAAAAGAACGCCCCGGTGTAAAACTATTTGCAACAATTGTATTTCGTGACCGCATAAATACACCTAGTGCTTGCACACCTTTGTAAAATTTATCATCGTTTCTCAACAGTAAAAGCTAACAAATCCACATTTTTCCTAGCATTGTCAAGAGCTGGGATTGCTGCAAAATGCACACCTCGCCAGGTAGAGGGTTGGAGCCTGAGAGAACGCTAACAGTTCGGTGCATTGTAGATAGTGTAGTTTTACAGCCCCACTGTATTTGCCAACTCCTTCATAGCCCCTGACATGATGAAAATGTACTCATACCATGCATCATCTCAGTCCCTTGAAATGTATGATATATGGAACCATTCATATATACACAATTCATACAAAAATAAAAGGCTACCAGTATGTTGCCTTTCTTGAAGTTCATTACTTAATCTGGAGAGCAATGTCCTCAACCTGTCCTCAATGTTAACATCATGTAAATCAAACTGTTGTTTGAGTATGACTTGTTAATTTCTGTTCATTCTCACTTTAAAGATATGTAGACATAGTACATGTAGCAATTTTATTTTACCTTTATTTAACTAGGCAAATCAATTAAGAACAAATTCTTATTTTCAATGACGGCCTAGGAACAAGGGGTTAACTGCCTTGTTCAGGGGCAGAAGGACAGATTTTGAACCTTGTCAGCTCCGGGATTCAATCTTACAACCTTTCAGTTACTAGTCCAACACTCTCACCCGCTAGACTACGCTGCCGTAGAAGGGTCAGGTAGGTTACTTTCTAAATGTAATCAGTTACTATTTACCTGTCAAATTGTAATCAGTACCTTAACCTTGTTACTTTTGGATTACTTTTCCTTTAAGAGGCAACAAGAAGTTGTTCTTGTTCAATTTTATTTAAATTATTACATTAAAAAACGATCCATCAAAGCATTTGCTGTGTCATCATGGTGGTCAGGCTTACTCATGTTGAACAAACTTAAACTTGCACCTTTTTTCAATGCTGAATCAAATGTAATTGAGAAAACAGTAGTGCTAAGCGATGAACGGAATTGTTGGTTATTTTTTGTTTTTTAAACAACTAATTAACCAAGGTCAGTTCGGACAACTGTGTGATCACACTCTCCGCAGCCGATGTGAGTAAGACCTTTAAACAGGTCATCATTCACAAGGCTGCAATGCCCGACGGATTACCAGGGCGTGTACTCCGTGCATGCACTGACCAACTGGCAAGTGTCATGTTTCAAGCAGACCACCATAGTCCCTGTGCCCAAGAACACTAAGGTAACCTGCCTAAATGACTACACACCCATAGTCTGGCTCACATCAACACCATTATCCCAGAAACCCACTCCAATTTCCATACCACCCCAACAGATCTACAGATGATGCAATCTCTGTTGCACTCCACACTTCCCTTTCAAACATGGACAAAAATAACACCTATGTGAGAATGCTGTTCATTGACTACAGCTCAGCATTCAACACCATAGTGCCCTCAAAGCTCATCACTAAGCTAAGGACCCTGGGACTAAACAACTCCCTCTGCAACTGGATCATGGACTTCCTGACAGGCCACCCCAGGTGGTAAGGGTAGGTAACACATCCTCAACACGGGGGCCCCTCAGGCGTGCGTGCTCAATCCACTCATGTACTCCCTGTTCACTCATGACTGCACAGCCAGGCACGACTCCAACACCATCATTAAAATTGGCGATGACACAACAGTGGTAGGTCTGATCACAGACAATGACGAGACAACATTTAGGGGAGGTCAGGGACCTGGCCGTGTGATGCCAGGACAACTTCTCCCTGAACGTGATCAAGACTAAGGAGATGATAGTGGACAGGAAAAGGAGGACTGAGCACGCCCCCCATTCTCATCGACGGGGATGTAGTGGAGCAGGTTGAGAGTTAAGTTCCTTGGTGTTCACGTCACCAACAAACTTACCTGGTCCAAGCACACCAAGACAGTCGTGAAGAGGGCACGACAAAACCTATTCCTCTTCAGGAGATTTGACATGGGTCCTCAGAAGGTTCTACAGCTGCACCTTCCTGACTGGTTGGATTACTGCCTGGTATGGCAACTGCTCGGTCTCTGACTGCAAGGCACTAGAGGGTAGTGCATACGCCCCAGTACATCACTGGGTTCAAGCTTCTTTTCATCCAGGACCTTTATACCAGGGGGTGTCAGAGGAAGGCCCTAAAAATTGTCAAAGACTCTAGCCACCCTAGTCATAGACTGTTTTCTCTGCTACCGCAACGCAAGCGGTACCGGAGCACCAGGTCTAGGGCCAAGAGGCTTCTAAACAGCTTTGGTTAAGAGCTTGTATTCAGCGTATGTGACAAATAACATGTGATTTGACAACATGTAATCAGTTACTCCCCAACCCTGTGTGGTAATGCCATGGTATTCAGCATAATAGTCACTATTCAGCATAAGTATAGTACATGTTTTGGGGCGGGAGGTACCCTATTGGTTAGAGCGTTGGGCCAGTAACCGAAAGGTTGCAGGATCAAATCAACCGGCTGACAAGGTAAAAAAATCTGTCGTTCTGCCCCTGAACAAGGCAGTTAACCCACTGTTCCCCGGAAGGCCATCATCGTAAATAAGAATGTTCTTTATGTAACTAAGTCAAATAAAGGTTAAATGTTAAAAAAATAACATGTAGCAGTGTTCAGCATACACACTTATAATTAGCAGTGAAAATGACACTTACATAAAAATAAATAGAGTCAAATATATTATATTTTACACCAAGTGTTTTATTCCGTGAGCATCTGCTCAGGTCACATGACTTACAGTAGCTCGACCCCTCTGAAACCCCCACTGGGGAACGACTATTTTACAAGCCACAGGGTCATAAGGATGACATAACAGGTGGGAGGACATGGTTGAGACAAAGGGGGCAACTGACAGAGCCAACATTTTTGTGGTGGCTGAGGACAAATATAAAAGGTCTAGATAGAGTTACAACACACAATTTTACGCTAGAAGGGTTGTAATACTCCCAGGGCTGGCTGGCTAAACAAGAGTGATGCACCCGCAGGCGCTCTTTAACACATGGCACATTCCTGTATGGTGAAAACGACTGTAGCTGCAGCCGACTGGTCTCCGAGAGAAACACAGCAGGAAGGAACATAAGTGCATGTGAGGGTGGCTTCAGCTACAAACGCCTCCACTTCCTCAGTGATGTAGATATGGGGCAGGTGCAAAAGTGAGAGAGCTCATTCCCATTTGTGCCAGCCATCTGTACAGTAGTAGACTAGAAAGCAGGTGATTTGACGTCTGGGTCACTGGATGGTGGTAGAGGTGCTAATGCAGGGCGGGAGACAGAGCTTTTTCACTTGGGAGCTGGGGGTCCAAACTCTGGCGGGTGAATTGGTCTTCACTCCCCCCTCTCCTCGGTGATGGGGCTTAGGCGCTGCTGAGGGCATTCACACCGGGCAACACTTTACCTGTGGGCAGAAAGGAACGACACTGCTTTGGAAAAACTCTTCAGCATTACTTAAGTCATCATATCCATGTATGATGTAACTATTGATAACAGTACCAAAATGTAATTTTGTTCCTTCTAGCCTGCATCCCCTTAGACACCGATTTTGAACTGGGCATAAGTCAAAGGTCAGCGTGACGCCAGTAAGGATTAGACCGCGATCACTCACCCTCCAGAAGCTCCAGGCTGGCTCCGCCTCCTGTGCTGACGTGGCTGACCTTGTCCTCTGTGCCCCATTTGGCACAGCATGTAGCGGTGTCGCCTCCACCTGGGCATCACCAAGACAACAAGTAGGTAGCATTCAAATCATAGAGATCCTTCACTGTCATAGTGATCCCTCACTACTATAGATGTGAGGAAGAAAAGGTGCTTGGCACCATCTGGCAGTGAGAATGATATCAAGAGTGGATTAACCAAAGCTTCCAATCAAAATGGCAGTGCAAGTATAAACTTGAATAAATAATTTTTACCATGATGCGCAAGAGTAGGCTTTGTTTAACGAATGAGCTATCATATGTGTATTTATTTGCAAAAGTTAGGATTAGGTGCAGGGACAAATATGTTTTTTGGTCATTGTATATAAACACAATGGTCGAGGGTCTTACCGATGATTGTGACGCAGCCTGACTTGGTGACCTCCACCACTTTATCCATCAGGCCCTTGGTTCCTTTGGCGAAGTTCTCAAACTCAAACACACCCACGGGGCCGTTCCACACGATCTGCTTGGCTCTGCCTACAGCCTCAGCGAAGTGCTTGTTGCTCTCTGGTCCACAGTCCAGACCCTGAAGAGAAGAGAGGGTGACACAGGGACACAGAGCTCAACCACAGTTTTGTGTGTTGTTGAGGGTATTCAGCTACAGTATTTACATAAAAAAATCCTAGCATTAATTTGGCTCTCGAAGTGATACAGTATATCAAATTTCTAGCTAGCACAAGAACTATCAGAAAAATGTCCATAAAAACCCTTCAAGACTATAAAACCTGATCAGTGTTATGTTTATTAGGCATCAAACGGAGGGGGAAAAAAACAATTTACACTGTATTTTTCCAATAGGAAGCACTTATTTTTGTATTCTGTAACAAAATGTTTAAAAATGTTTTACGTTGCGTGCCCCAATGAACATGACCTACAGTGCCTTGCGAAAGTATTCGGCCCCCTTGAACTTTGCGACCTTTTGCCACATTTCAGGCTTCAAACATAAAGATATAAAACTGTATTTTTTTGTGAAGAATCAACAACAAGTGGGACACAATCATGAAGTGGAACGACATTTATTGGATATTTCAAACTTTTTTAACAAATCAAAAACTGAAAAATCGGGCATGCAAAATTATTCAGCCCCTTTACTTTCAGTACAGCAAACTCTCTCCAGAAGTTCAGTGAGGATCTCTGAATGATCCAATGTTGACCTAAATGACTAATGATGATAAATACAATCCACCTGTGTGTAATCAAGTCTCCGTATAAATGCACCTGCACTGTGATAGTCTCAGAGGTCCGTTAAAAGCGCAGAGAGCATCATGAAGAACAAGGAACACACCAGGCAGGTCCGAGATACTGTTGTGAAGAAGTTTAAAGCCGGATTTGGATACAAAACGATTTCCCAAGCGTTAAACATCCCAAGGAGCACTGTGCAAGCGATAATATTGAAATGGAAGGAGTATCAGACCACTGCAAATCTACCAAGACCTGGCCGTCCCTCTAAACTTTCAGCTCATACAAGGAGAAGACTGATCAGAGATGCAGCCAAGAGGCCCATGATCACTCTGGATGAACTGCAGAGATCTACAGCTGAGGTGGGAGACTCTGTCCATAGGACAACAATCAGTCGTATATTGCACAAATCTGGCCTTTATGGAAGAGTGGCAAGAAGAAAGCCATTTCTTAAAGATATCCATAAAAAGTGTTGTTTAAAGTTTGCCACAAGCCACCTGGAAGACACAACAAACATGTGGAAGAAGGTGCTCTGGTCAGATGAAACCAAAATTGAACTTTTTGGCAACAATGCAAAACGTTATGTTTGGCGTAAAAGCAACACAGCTCATCACCCTGAACACACCATCCCCACTGTCAAACATGGTGGCGGCAGCATCATGGTTTGGGCCTGCTTTTCTTCAGCAGGGACAGGGAAGCTGGTTAAAATTGATGGGAAGATGGATGGAGCCAAATACAGGACCATTCTGGAAGAAAACCTGATGGAGTCTGCAAAAGACCTGAGACTGGGACGGAGATTTGTCTTCCAACAAGACAATGATCCAAAACATAAAGCAAAATCTACAATGGAATGGTTCAAAAATAAACATATCCAGGTGTTAGAATGGCCAAGTCAAAGTCCAGACCTGAATCCAATCGAGAATCTGTGGAAAGAACTGAAAACTGCTGTTCACAAATGCTCTCCATCCAACCTCACTGAGCTCAAGCTGTTTTGCAAGGAGGAATGGGAAAAAATGTCAGTCTCTCGATGTGCAAAACTGATAGACATACCCCAAGCGACTTACAGCTGTAATCACAGCAAAAGGTGGCGCTACAAAGTATTAACTTAAGGGAGCTGAATAATTTTGCACGCCCAATTTTTCAGTTTTTGATTTGTTAAAAAAAGTTTGAAATATCCAATAAATGTCATTCCACTTCATGATTGTGTCCCACTTGTTGTTGATTCTTCACAAAAAATACAGTTTTATATCTTTGTTTGAAGCCTGAAATGTGGCAAAAGGTCGCAAAGTTCAAGGGGGCCGAATACTTTCGCAAGGCACTGTAGGTTGCTCTCCTCACCATCCAGCCTGCAGGGATGCCAGCAGCCACGGTTGCGGTGCCAGTCTGGGCATGCTCGTCAAACTTCTCTGCGGTGATGAAGTCGACGGGGAGGTTGATCTTGACCTTGTTCTTCTCGGCCTTGGCCATCAGCTCCTTGACGATCTTGGCACCCTCATCATCGTATAGGGAGGTGCCGATCTGGCAGGGAGGAGGGGATCACTCATTGTAAGATGTAAACTATAACCGTGATATACACCATAGTCGAACATTAAACAAATGTAACTACATTGTGCAGAGGCACAAGAGTTCTGAGTTATATTCATTTAAATAAATGAGGTTAAAATCCCGATTTAAATATCATTTTCCAAAAAAGGGGTAACATCTCTCCATTTCTCCCACCCTCCCTACCGCCTTCTCCCCATCTTCCTCCCTCTCTCTGTTCTCACCTCCATGTTGTTAAGGACCTTGAGGAAGGTGAAGGCCATGCCACCACCAATGATCATCTCATTGACCTGGTCCAACATGTTGTTGATCAGCTGAATCTTGTCCTTAACCTTGGCTCTGCACACAACAACAGACAAAATCTATAAAAACTGTTAAAGATAGTAAAACATTGATAGCCCAATAATATGAAGCCCATTTATCTAGAATCTATTATAAAACACTTAAGAGGAGTTATAATGCATACATGGTAAAACATTCTAGTTGAGGAAGAGTCATATTGGGACAGAAAAGTTTGTTGTAGTTGACACTTGTTTCTTTTGTCTCATGAATTTAGTGCTAAATCCTACCATTTGTCATCCATTGTTGAGGGGCTTATCATTAGCCAATTCATATCAATGTCCTTTGTCACTGGCAGAGGTCCACAAAGCTGAACTGGGTAAAAATCTTTGAAAATACAGAACTGTGGCAGTGAAAGAACCTGATTAGCTGCACTCAGAGACACTGATCGGACATGGCGGTTGCACAATGCCCAGCTGAAATGGGCTCCAAGACTGAGCCAATTTCAACATGTGAGCAATGGTAGTTAGCCGTGTGTGCACGCGCGCTCTTTAGTTTTCCCACTGTGCTAGGCTGTAAAGTGCTCAGTCACAGGAGGTTGGTGGCACCTTAATTGGGGAGGACGGGCTCGTGGTCGTGGCTGGAGCAGAATGAGTAGGATAGTATCAAGTCCATCAAACACATTTTGATACCATTCACCTCGTTCCAGCCATTATTAAGAGCTGCCCAGTAGGAAAAGACAGTACGGTCACACAGATTGAGGTATTACACAACACGCTTAAGGTCTCAATTCCTGGACTGCTTTCTGTGTATTAAAAAATAAAAAATCCTGCACTTGAGAATGATACTACAACAGCCCAAGGCTGATGTGTCAACAGAGAAAGAGAGAGAGAGTGAATGAGTGGTCGAGAGAATAGAAAGAGAGCAACAGTGAGAAATATTTAAGTGAGGTTGCATGGCTTTCATTGTGCATATAATATGACCAGACCAGTCTATTTTAGCTGGATCAACCAGTTGAAGAGCCAGTCCCCAGTAGTGATACCATAGAAGCAGATGCAGGTCTCTGGGTACTTTATTCTTAACTCATCACAGAGCTATCCCTGCCCCGTTGACAATCAGTGACATGGTAAACGAAAGCATCAAACGGTCCTTTGACCAGTTACTTACCCTCCGAGGATGGCCAGGAAGGGCCTGGCTGGTTTCTCCAGAGCCATGGCAAAGTAGTCAAGCTCCTTCTTCATCAGGAAGCCTGCGGCCTTCTGGGACAGGTTCACTCCAACCATGGAGCTGGGGGAAGAGAAAGAAATCACTATTATTAAAAAAAAAAAAAGGAATCAGGAAGGGACAAAGTATTTTAAAAATGAAAGTATAGGAGAAAGGGATTGGCAATAAGTGATGGCTTCTAAGTTTCATTAAAACAGCAGATCCAAAAAGATCAGAGTTTATGCTTGACTCCTCCACAGAATGTGTGGTGACCCCTACCTGTGGGCTCTGTGTGCTGTGCCGAAAGCATCGTTGACGTAGACGTCTCCCAGTTTGGACAGAGAGGCTCTGAAGGAATCAATTTGCTCCTGGGTGGCTTTGGTCTAGAAGAAAGGAGAGAACAGACAGGTTACTACCAGCAGGAGCGGTTTACACACCTATCAGAGAGAACTGTACGGCCAATTGTGCAGTAAACAGAGGCCTAATTTATTCATATTGATGACAATTAATAAATACTACATGGGATGATATAAAATAAGCCATTTTCCACATTCATCAATATAGCCCATATCATCTATCCATGTTCCGCAACTGTATTAAGGGTTTATAATACGAGTCAGAACACTTGGTGTGGCACCTAGGAGCGTAGTGATATGAGACAATTCAGAGGCTCGACACACAAGGCACAATTCAAAACCAGGCAGAAGCTGGTGTATTTCTTAAATCAAAAAGGTGAGTTATAGAAATGGTCCAAACGTGGTCCAATCATTTGAGCAGTCTTTGTTGTGGCGAATTGGGTGCTGGCAGCTGCAACCTTTTGGGAGGTGAGACTAGTTTCCACGGTTGTTAGTCATACATCCTTCTTCCTCTCTGGTTCTGAATGTTTCCCATAATCGTACCCATATGAAAATGGATTCACTCACCGAGTTTGTGGGTTCCTGGTAGTTGAGCGCATAGCACTCATCATCCATCTCCTGCTCAGAATCCCACCACCACTCTTCTTCTTGAGTGCACTGGGCTTTCTGCAGTGCACTGGGGTCATACTCACAGGCATCATGGTTAACACCAACATGTGATGGACAGGTCTGAGATACTTCATTCTTGTGAGATTTACCAAGACAGTCTGTCTGATTAATCACAGAGATGAAATATGATTGGGTGTCCGTCTGGCTGTGACCATCTATTAATGTGCTGGTCTGGCAGCTTACATCTTGAGAAACAGTAGAAGACCCCCCAGTCTGGGTTTGTTCATCTTGACCCTCAGTTACCTGCACTAGTTCTACCACTTTGGCTTGTAGCTCACCCTTCTCCCACTTCAGGTTCTCAATGCGCTCTCTCTGGACTGTGCATTCTTCATTGAGGTCTTCAATCTCTTCTCGAAGACACTTTTTCTCCTCTTCAGTTTTGCAGAGGAGATCTTGAAAAATCTTTAGCCTCCTCTTCAACTCTTCAGCTTCATCATGTGGAGCACATTTTCTTCTAGTTACCCATTTCAAAGTTTGCAGCTCCTGCAAGGTCTCGCTCCAATACTTCTCCAGCTTGGCGGCTCGCTGTTGCTCTTTCTGTAGAACGACTCCTTGTATCAGCAGGCTTTCTTCAGCCTTCTTCCTTTTCTCAGCTTCGGCAGTTAGCTGAGCCTTTAGCTCATTTCCCCCATTATCTGGCTTGCTGACAGAAACTTGGCCTTCTTGCCCAAATCCTTCTTCCTCAGGGGACTGGATGATTAAGTGTCCATTCTCCATGCTGACAATACACTGTAGAGTACCACTATTGGCCAAAGCATCTGGTTCTGCATGCCAGGCTTTTTGGTGCACATCTAGTGCCACATCCATCATGTTATTTAGAGCTTTCCATAGCTCCTTTGACCCTTTATCCATTTCACATCTCTGGACACCTGGTGGTTTCTTCAGGATGTTTAGGAGGAGCTCCCTTTGAGCTTCTGGCAGTACTTCTATGCCTTCTCCCTGCAGCCATGGAACAGTGAGGGGGACCTGTCATCCATCCATGAATGTCTGCAATTATTTTGGTGCAAATGTGTGAGCGCTCCAAATTCTCTCATGCACTACACCTCTAGGCCACCAGATAAAGCTGTGCCTGTATTACCTCCACCGGTGTGGCAGAACACTGGGTGTGACATGGGGTTGCAAAGGATCGGAAACCTTCCGGTAAATGCCCAGAAATTTTCCATGGGAAGTTATGCTTAAATTCATCATAAAAGTTAGCTTAAAACAGTGAACCTTTTTTTTGTAGGATGCACATAAGGTAATTCTAGGTATTGTGGCATATTTTGGTTAAACTACCCCCATGGTCCTCCTGGAATAAGTTTGACTCGATGGAGGAACGTAGTCAGAGAAATGCTGATGAACGTCTTGCTCGAGCTGTGTATTCAACTGGTTAATCTCTGATGCTTACGGGCAATGTGTATTGGAAGAGATTTCTGAATGTTCTTCGCCCAGCATACACCCCTCCAACCAGACATGCTTTATCTACTCATTTGCTGGATGCAGAGTTCAGAGTCCAAGTGCAGGTCAAGCAAATCATAGAGAAAGCAGACTACATTGCAATCATCTGATGGGTGGTCAAATGTTCATGAGCAAGGAATAATTAACTACATCATCTCCACCGCTCAACCAGAATTCTACAAGAGCACAGACACAAGGGACAACAGACACACCGGTCTCTACATTGCAGATGAGCTGAAGGCAGTCAATGACCTTGGACCACAAAAGGTATTGCATTGATGACAGACAATGCTGCGAACATGAATGCTGCTTGGTCTAAAGTGGAGAAGTCATACCCTCACTTCACACCCATTGGCAGTGCTGCTCATGCATTGAATCTGCGCCTCAAGGACTTCATGGCACTGAAAACAATGGATACACTCTACAAGAGAGCCAAGGAAATGGTTCGGTATGTGAAGGGTCATCGAGATATAGCAGCAATCTACCTCACCAAAAAAAGTGAGAAGAATAAGAGCACCACATTGAATCTGCCCAGCAACACCCGTTGGGGTGGTGTTGTCATCATGTTTGACAGTCTCCTGGAGGGGGAGGAGTCTCTCCAAGAAATGTCCATATCAGTCTGCCGACAATGGCCAGCCCAATCAAGAGGATCCTCCTGGATGATGTATTTTGGGAGAGAGTGGTAAGCAGCCTGAAACCTACAGCAGTAGCCATTGCATGGATTGAGGGAGACGATGCCATCCTGTCTGCTTGCAGATGTAAGAGAAGAAATCCGTACTGCCCTGCCCACTTCACTGTTGCTCCAAGCAGAGGAAACTGCAGTTCTGAAATACATCAAAAAGTATGAAGACTTCTGCCTGAAGCCCATACACGCCGCAGCGTACATGTTGGACCCCAAGTATGCTGGCAAGAGCATCCTGTCTGGTGCAGAGATCAACAAGGCTTATGGTGTCATCACTACATTGTCTCGCCACCTTGGCTTGGATGAGGGCAAGGTTCTTGGCAGTCTGGCGAAGTACACTTCCAAGCAAGGGCTTTGGAATGGAGATGCAATATGGCAGTTGTGCCAACAGATCTCGTCAGCCACCTGGTGGAAGGAACTGTGAATCTGAGGCTCTTTCCCCCATTGCCTCAATCATCCTTCAAATCCCACCAACATCAGCCACCTCAGAGCATAACTGATCCTTGTTTGGGAACACGCACGCAACAGGCTGACCAATACAAGGGTTGAAAAATTGGTGGCCATCCGGGCAAATTTGATGCTTTTTGAGCCTGACAACGAGCCATCCTCAACAAGGTTGGAAAGTGAAGATGAGGCCTCAGTCTGATGTTCAAGAGGTGGACATTGAGGAGGTCCAGGGAAAAGACATGGATGACTGAGAGGAAGACAACCAAAGCTTTAGTTTCTAGACTCAATTTACAGATCTATGTTGAAAATATTTTTGGGAGATGTGATGGATCACTGGGGATCATTCAATATTCCCTTTTCTTGTTCAGTGAAATCATGCCATGTGACAAGTCAACTCATTTAATTAAAGTTCAATTCATAACTAAATAGAAATAAAAACTATTGGAAGGATTTAATCATTTGCAATTATGTCTACTTATGATAAGGTTTATGTTTGTCTCCATATGGTAAACATATCTAATGCAAAAAAACATCTACATTTAAATCGTATTAATATTAATTTGCATATATTTCCGTTAATTCCACAATATTCCCGTTAATTCCCATGGAAAGTTTCCACCTCTGAATATTCCCCAAAATGTGCAACCCTAGTGTGACATAGAAATGTAGTGATGCAAGACAATTCAGAGGCTCACACACGCCACAGAATAAAGGTACCAAATAAAGGGTGGTTTACACAAATGGTCAAACGCTGGGCTCCACTTAGAGCATTAGTGCTGAGCGATTAACCGAATGTGTTCTTTTTCGGTTTTTAAACTACTAAGTGACCGACGTCGGGTCAATTATTTATATTCCATTTAGTTTGTTTTGTCTGTGAGCTCAATGCGCAGTTTCTGTAGAGATAAATCAGATCAAGCCTGAACTGTACATGTAGTAGGATGTTGTAGTTTCCAACAGGCCAATATTCTACAGTTTAGCGCAAAAAAAGTGGTAATTACTTACAATGACCATAATCCATTACACACACGCCTACTTATCCAGTCTGTGTGGAGCACTGAGCTATAATACCAACGGTGTGGAGCAGGCAGAGTTTGAGAGAAGAGAGAATGGGTGAAGCAACTGCTTTCTGAGGCATCTCTACCTGAAAATATATTATATCTTATATCTTAAGTGATTGATAGCTGTAATTCAAAGTACTGCTGAATACCTACTAAAATGGTGATTTTGTTAGACAGCATATAGGTAGCAGCTCTATAGATATGAGATGACTTGGAATGAAATAAAAATAATATTTTATTAAAGTCAATTATGGTTAATAAGTGGTAAACGGTTATGGGATGTCACTAGCATTCCTTAAATTTTAAAACTTCTATTAATTGTTTTATTCTGTGTGACAGCATTCAGCCCAAATAATACATAGTGCATTTAATGTCAAAAATAATCATTGAAACCGAAAACCGTTAAAAAAAAGCTCTAATCGCTCAGCACTACTGAACATAAACTCAAAGGGGAAGTTCTGTATTTTACAACCTAATATTAATGTTAGAAGGTCCCTCACTCTGAAAGTAGTCTATGGGCCAGAAGACTGTAAACCCACGGTTCATTTTTCTTTGAACAGACAATTCTAGATAGTGTATCTATGGGAGCACGTGGTGAATATACTGCAGTAATGCCAGGGGAGTGGACTGCATGACGAGGGTACTGTAAGTACTTTATAATAACGTTCCTACTGACCTTTAACAGCAAAGTTCTTGACTCTTTCACAGAAAGGTCACAGAAAGGTCATGGCTGATCTATGGTGTCCTGTCCAAATGCCAGGAGTTGGCACAAGTACAGTAGTCCAGGTCATCATAGACCTTGCCCTTAACCACAGAGCTGGGATCGGATTACACTATACCCCAATCCTATCCTCAAGCATTAGATAAATGAAAAAGATCTGACCCCGAATCAGCAGTTAGGGGTAACATCTAGACTTACCTACTCTGTCGCCTGCCACCCCCCAGCCATTGAGGGATTTTGTGAAAGGTCGACAGCTACCCCCCTTCCCAATCGCCTCCCTCTTTTAAGGGTTGCATATCAGCCAGGGCTCACAAGACAAGAAAAGCAAAACGCTAGACCCGAGACAACCCACTGCCCTTCACCCAAATGTCAACAGGTCAGGGCTGCATCTCAGGTAAATGAGAGGAGATGGAGAAGTAGAGGTAGAATCCTGGCCATTGATGCAGGCAGGCACAGATACTACAGGAAACTCATCCTATAAACCTATGCATTTACATAATACTCTCAGTGGTGCAACCTTCTTAAGAGCCGCTAACAGTTTTAGTATGGATGTACTCAGTGACGCAGTAATGTGGCTGTACTCCTCAAACAGATGAGACGCCATTTTCTGTACATTGGTCTCCATATTACAAAATTCCTGCTTTTTAGGTCAGATGGCTGACTGATGTGTCATTATTTTGCAGCTTGGCTCTATTTTCATCTGTGATGCCTTTAGCAGCTCTGCTGACGCCAACACCACAGGCATGACAGTTGCAGCTTGGGCCTCTGCAGGGTAGGAGCCCTCATTTTATGTAAATAGAAAGGGCCTCTGGGAATGTCTACTGCAGTCGTTGACCAACCTTGTTTCCGGAGGCGTCCTTGCCCTTGCCCTCCTCTGCAACGTGGAACCTCAGGTTCTCCAGGAGGATGACTGAACCGGCGGCAGGGTCAGCACAGGCCTTCTCTACGTCGGGACCAACGCAGTCCTTCAGGAAGTGCACGTCCCTGAAAATGGGTGTAACACACGCACGATGAGTACTTTATTCAGACATCACTGAAACATTGTCAGTTGAGAGAACTAAAGTGTGTCAATAGAGATCATACCAATTCATTCATTGGTACAACTCAGTCAATGGCACAGTAACACACATATAACTCTTCTATTTCACTCGCAGCATGGTAATAGCCAGCTATGCCATGAGGTCTCACTCACTTGCCCAGCAGGCTCTTGAGCTCGGCAGCCACAGGCTTCAGGGAGAATTTGTCAGGCATGGGGTTCCCATCAGGACGACCCAAGTGGCTCATCAGTACCACAGCCTTGGCCCCATGGTCAAGACAGTGCTTGATGGTGGGGACAGCAGCCTTGATCCTGGAATACACAGGCACACAGTATGAGCAAAGGCTGGAATCGGGCTCCTATAGAATAAACTAGTAGCACTTGGTCTAATCATGTGTATTAGTTACTGAAGATGATAAAATGAAAATAAGCTCATTATTACCTCTGGTTGTTCGTTATGTTATGGTCCTTCATTGGCACATTGAAATCAACCCTGCAAAAGACATTTATAACATTCAGCTTTGGGCACAGTAATAATAAGTGTTTTGAGCATTATAAATGTATGGTTGAAAAGAAAGGGTATATTACTGGAAACTACATTTACCAGTAAACTACTAGAATTTTGGTAACTTTTAAGGATTTTATGTAACCTATCACAAGACATCTAGTGGCCCTTTTGGGTGTCCAATCAGCTCCGGCCCTCTGTGTGGCCTTATCACATGTCAAATATGAAATAATTGAATAAATAAAAATAGAATGACAAAGCTGTAAAACATTATCCTAAATATAAATAAGGTTAGTAAATACAATGAGTGTTTAATATGAGGGTTTCAGAATGAAATATCCTTTATATATTTTTACTAAGATTTATTTAACTGTGTCAATATGCATTTGTCGTCAATGTTTGTGTCAAACTGGTGGCAGTTGTCAAAAAAAGTCAATAACTTAGAGTTGCAGAGATAATAGAAAATAATTATATTGTTGATTAGATGTTCCCTCAAACCATATTTTCTATCTACTAGAAACTCATGAACAGACATAATAGAATACTATAAAAAATTTAAAAAATAAAAAAGTTATTCCTGTATGACGCACACAGTGACATGAGAACATGCTGCATCCCTCATTCTCCTGCCCATTACCTAACTCCATCCCCCTCTCGGTTTCTCCTCTGGCCCACTTGATGCAGTGAAGTGCAGGATCAGCCAATGTGTGCCACAACCGTACTCTATTGTACTAGAACCCTACGGTCAGCATAGGGGAAGAGTGACACTGCTATGGAATGCCTTTGTTAGCAATGACCCCTTCAAAATGGGTAAATGGGAACAATTCACCACCGCACTGGTGATGCCCTTGTAATAGTCTACCATTTGTTTAACCTGCACCTTACACTACAGGGACGTAAAGGCAGGTGTTTTATACGAGGGATAAAAGACTGAAGGTGGAGCAAGGATATGCATATACGCAGAATAAGGCCAGCACATTGGCTGCTTGACAGGCTTGGCACAGGCCTGCCAGACTGTTCGCTCTACCACAGCAAAGTCTCCATAACAGCCCAAGGTCCTGACAGTCAGTCACAGTTTGTCCTATTCTGCACAAGTAAGCAATGCCACTTCATAGAAATAGGATGTACAGACAGATATGCATGTTATGGCAAGCCCAGGATGGAATGTGATGAGATATTTTCATAGTAATTTGTCCACCCCAGGGTTTCCCAAACTCAGTCCTGGGGCCACTGCTGGGTCCACATTTTGTTTTTTACCCTAGCACTACACAGCTTGATTAGGAGTTAGTTATTTGAATCAGCTGTGTAGTGCACTAAAGGGGGGTCTTAGGGTTTCCCAAACTCTGTCCTACACTCGCTTTAAGTCATCTGTGTTGATAGGAGTGTGGATTTGACCTTTAGGAAGGAAAAGGCCTAATGCATCTCCTGCAGTCATCATGGGTACATGGAGCTGGGGACTCCAGGATGCCCTATGACATTTAAAAGTGGGTGTCGTTTTTCAGTGTACTGAAGCACCCCTGGGAGCCACACATGACAACAATATCTAAGCAAATGTCATCAGCTAAAATGGATAGGATGGTGTTTATAGGATTAACTAGCTAATTGAATATAAATACAGTAGAGTATCCGCAGCTTAGAGCTTTGTACTTTAACTCGGATATCATCTTCATGCAAAATAACTTAAATTGTTGCAATTAACATTCTAGGGATGCTTGCATCCATTCTGCATCACTCCTATGGCATGTAATTGGTTTGAATAGGGAAAATGTGAGACAACAACTACCTGTGTTCTGTCACGAGTGGTGGTATGCATCACCTGCTGAAGTACCCAAAATATACCTATTAAAAATGTCACCAAGTAAGACCATTATTACTGTTCCAGCTGGCTGATATGCGTTATTAGGTAGGTAATGGGAAGTGTAACACAGAAATGTTAGACCAAGCTTTACTTGGCGATATGTCTTCAATTCCCAACTTGGAAGATAACACGTCTTCTAAACTTCCATGTCTTAAAGTTGTGGCCAAAAGTTGAGAACGACACAAATATTAATTTTCCCAAAGTTTGCTGCTTCAGTGTCTTTAGATATTTTTGTCAGATGTTAATATGGAATACTGAAGTATAATTACAAGTTTTTCATAAGTGTCAAAGGCTTTTATTGACAGTTACATCTAGTTGATGCAAAGAGTCAATATTTGCAGTGTTGACCCCTCTTTTTCAAGACCTCCGCAATTTGCCCTGGCATGCTGTCAATTAACTTCTGGGCCACATCCTGACTGATGGCAGCCCATTCTTGCATAATCAATGCTTGGAGTTTGTCAGAATTGGTGGGTTTTTGTGTGTCCACCCACCTCTTGAGGATTGACAACAAGTTCTCAACGGGATTAAGGTCTGGGTTGTTTCCTGGACCCAAAATATCGATGTTTTGTTCCCCGAGTCACTTAGTTATCACTTTTGCCTTATGGAAAGGTGCTCCATCATGCTGGAAAATGCATTGTTCATCACCAAACTGTTCCTGGATGGTTGGTAGAAGTTGCTCTCGGAGGATGTGTTGGTACCATTCTTTATTCATGGCTGTGTTCTTAGGCAAAATTGTGAGTGAGCCACTCCCTTGGCTGAGAAGCAACCCCACACATGAATGGTCTCAGGATGCTTTACTGTTGGCATGACACAGGGCTGATGGTAGCGCTCACCTTGTCTTCTCCGGACAAGCTTTTTTTCCGGATGCCCCAAACAAAATCGGAAAGGGGATTCATCAGAGAAAATGACTTGACCCCAGTCCTCAGCAGTCCAATTCCTGTACCTTTTGCAGAATATCAGTCTGTCCCTGATGTTTTTCCTGGAGAGAAGTAGCTTCTTTGCTGCCCTTCTTGACACCAGGCCATCCTCCAAAAGTCTTTGCCTCACTGTGCGTGCAGATGACTCACACCTGCCTGCTGCCATTCCTGAGCAAACTCTGTACTGGTGGTGCCCCAATCCCGCAGCTGAATCAACTTTAGGAGACGTCCTGGCGCTTGCTGGACTTTCTTGGGTGCCCTGAAGCCTTCTTCACAACAATTGAACCGCTCTCTTTGAAGTTCTTGATGATCCTATAAATGGTTGATTAGGTGCAATCTTACTGGCAGCAATATCCTTGCCTGTGAAGCCCTTTTTGTGCAAAGCAATGATGACGGCACGCGTTTCCTTCCAGGTAACCATGGTTGACAGAGGAAGAACAATGATTCCAAGCACCACCCTCCTTTTGAAGCATCCAGTCTGTTATTCGAACTCAGCATGACAGAGTGATCTCCAGCCTTGTCCTCGACAACACTCACACCTGTGTTAACGAGAGAATCACTGACATGTCAGCTGGTCCTTTCGTGGCAGGGCTGAAATGCAGTGGAAATGTTTTTTGGGGATTCAGTATATTTGTATGGCAAAGAGAGACTTTGCAATTAATCTGATCACTCTTCATAACATTCTGGAGCATATGCAAATTGCCATCATACAAACTGAGGCAGCAGACTTTGTGAAAATTAATACTTGTGTCATTCAAAACTTTTGGCCACGACTATAGTTGCAGGGGGTTCGTTTGAATTGTTACATTAAATACATTTGCTCCAAGAAGTAATCCAACGATGTGTACGCACTTTCGACTTTGTGGTGGAAACCAATAATGAATATAAAAACACTGGATTGCTGATGCTATATATTGGCCATTGAGAGGCTTTGAAGACACGGTCGGACATATTTGCACTCCTCAGTAGGAGCAGTCCTCCATAGGAATGAATGAAATTTCCACAGTATTTCAGCTAAATGTTTGAAGGACAACATTATATAAAGACAATTTTATTTAAGTGTGTTTTTGTTGTTGTGCGGACAGTAACATAAGTAATCTCAAAAGAAATGCCTTATTTTTTATTTGTATTTTATGTTCACATAATATATATATATTTTTTTAAATATGTAGACATGAATGCATTTCTATAGCTTCCAAAACATTATTTTTTCCCCACAGTGGGGTGGGGGCAAGATAGGTGTCTTAAACACAGCACCCCCTCAGTCAAATAGTGCAGGGTTTTCCAAACTCAGTCGTGGGCCTTTAGCTTTGGGACACATCGGAAGTTTGCATTGGTTGGACTCCCTGATAATACACAACCAATACACAGACTCCCGATGTTCTGTCCCAAAGCTAAAGTAGGGCTAAGGTTGGTTGAAAATTCTCTGTGCTGCGCTTCACATTACCTACCTTATAACGCCAATCAGCCAGCTGGAGACACGGAACGCCCCGTTCCATGTGTCCGTCAACGTGGCACACGGAACGGGGCGCACATCACACGTTTCCATTTGCGGAGGCTTTCCAGACAGACAAGCGATGGGCAGAGCAGAGTTCATACATAACTCAGTGTGTTTGCTTGGCCACACGGAGTACAAAAACATTTTGGAATGTTGCAGATAGAAATGCCATGAATAGAACTGACATCACTCGTGTCCAAATACGCCAAGGTAACCTGTCCAAATGACTATCGCCCCATAGCACTCACATCTGTAGCCATGACATGCTTGAAAGGCTGGTCATGGCTCACATCAACACCATCCCAGACACCCTGGATCCACTCCAATTCGCATACCGCAATATCTATTGCACGACACACTTCCCTTTCCCACCTAGACAAAAGGAAAACCTATGTGAGAAAGCTGTTCATTGACTACAGCTCAGCATTCAACACCATAGTGGCCTCCAAGCTCATCACTAAACTAAAGGCCCTTGATTTAAACACCTGCCTCTGCAACTGGACTTCCTGATGGGCCGCCACCAGGTGGTGAGGGTAGGCAACGACACATCCGCCACACTAACCCTCAAAACAGGGGCGCATGCTTAGTCCCCTCCTGTACTCCCTGCTCACCCACGATTGGGTGGATGTGCACGACTCCAACACAATCATTAAGTTTGCCAACGACACAACGGTAGTAGGCCTGATCACCGACGAGACTACAGGGGAGGTCAGAGAGCTAGCAGTATGGTGCCAGTACAAAAATCTCTCCCTCAACAAGAGGAAGGAGCTGATCGTGGACCACAGGAAATGGGGGTCCGAGCACACCCCCATTCACGTCGACAGGGCTGTAGTGGACCAGGCAGAGAGCTTCAAGTTCCTCAGCGTCCACATCACTGGAGACCTATAAGATCCACACTATAGGTCTTTACCTATCCAAAAAGTTGGACCCGTTCCAAAACGGACCTGGGGCTTCCCCACCCGGACATGCAGAAAAAAACATGTAAATATCGAGACATGTTCCAAACAGACCCGAGGACAACTAGACCAGTTCCGTATGAACCTGGTCAGATCCAGAACCAGTCCGAGTCACTTTATTAACTGGAGCTGATTAAGCACAAGAGGAGGGAGAGGGGTGCCGCTCTAGCAAGCAGGGGAGGGGCTGTACTGTGAGCGAGTGACATGGGAGCAGGGAAGAGAGAGAGAGCAACCAACCAAGCCGACTGACACTATAGTTGACTTTTCTTTTTTTACCTTTATTTAAGGTAGCCTAGTGTCATAGCTAGGTTATTTATCATCATCAACTATGATTGCATAATACCTGTCTTGGACTGCTATGAACCAGGAGAAGCAAGTTACGCTAGCTAAGGTTAGCTAGCTAGGCTAACTGAGGCTGCAGTGTAGCCTATAGTTACAAATAACTTCATTAACATATTTAGTAGCAGCCTGCCTAAATGTTGGCTCTTTGTCGTTGTAGCCCTTCCTTCTCCTTTTTGTACTGACTCTCTTGCACACTCACTGGACTCAACCCACACATACTACAGACACTCCAACAAAGACATACATATTGACCCCACACACACACACTGCTGCTGCTTATTATCTTTCCTGATTGCCTAGTCACTTTTACCCCTACCTACATGTTCTCAATCACCTCGTACCCCCAGCACCAGTAGTCCTTTTATATAGCCTTGTTATTGTTATTTTATTGCGTTACCCTTTACTTTTTTTGTGCTAATTTTCACTCTGCATTGTTGGGAAAGGGCTCGTAACTAAGCATTTCAGGGAAAAGTCTATTGTGTATTCGTCGCATGTGACAAATAAAATGTGTTTCGATTTTGTCCCTACCGATGTGAAGCTAGCCATAATAACAAATTAGCCACAATAGTGGAATTTGCAGTTCCCCTTCAAAAGATGACCTTATTGAAAGTGATACAAATAATGGAATCATGCCATATTTGGATAATGCTGATTGGAATGTTACATAATTTAAAATGAAACACAAGAGTTTGACAATATACAAAAGAAACTAAATCCCACTGGATGTATTAGACTGCATAATTGCATTGGGGGAATACTTCTATACACGGTATAGCCTTACCTATGATTTCCCACAGTCAAAGTCCTGCAATAAGAGCTAAGAAGCTAATATGTGTTAACTCTTGAGAATTGTGTTCTGTTGGTGCATGCCGATTCCCCGTTTCATGGGTGCATAATCTATAGGTTGCCCCCAATTCAATTATGCAGTCTAATACATCCAGTGGGATTAGTTTATTTATTGTCAAATTATATACACTGCTCAAAAAAATAAAGGGAACACTTAAACACAATGTAACTCCAAGTCAATCACACTTCTGTGAAATCAAACTGTCCACTTAGGAAGCAACACTGATTGACAATAAATTTCACATGCTGTTGTGCAAATGGAATAGACAACAGGTGGAAATTATAGGCAAGACACCCCCAATAAAAGGAGTGGTTCTGCAGGTGGGGACCACAGACCACTTCTCAGTTCCTATGCTTCCTGGCTTATGTTTTGGTCACTTTTGAATGCTGGCGGTGCTTTCACTCTAGTGGTAGCATGAGACGGAGTCTACAACCCACACAAGTGGCACAGGTAGTGCAGCTCATCCAGGATGGCACATCAATGCGAGCTGTGGCAAGAAGGTTTGCTGTGTCTGTCAGCGTAGTGTCCAGAGCATGGAGGCGCTACCATGAGACAGGCCAGTACATCAGGAGACGTGGAGGAGGCCGTAGGAGGGCAACAACCCAGCAGCAGGACCGCTACCTCCGCCTTTGTGCAAGGAGGAGCAGGAGGAGTACTGCCAGAGCCCTGCCAAATGACCTCCAGCAGGCCACAAATGTGCATGTGTCTGCTCAAATGGTCAGAAACAGACTCCATGAGGGTGGTATGAGGGCCCGACGTCCACAGGTGGGGGTTGTGCTTACAGCCCAACACCGTGCAGGAAGTTTTTCATTTGCCAGAGAACACCAAGATTGGAAAATTCGCCACTGGCGCCCTGTGCTCTTCACAGATGAAAGCCGGTTCACACTGAGCACATGTGACAGACGTGACAGTCTGGAGACACCGTGGAGAACGTTCTGCTGCCTGCAACATGTTCCAGCATGACCGGTTTAGCGGTGGGTCAGTCATGGTGTGGGGTGGCATTTCTTTGGGGGGCCGCACAGCCCTCCATGTGCTCGCCAGAGGTAGCCTGACTGCCATTAGGTACCGAGATGAGATCCTCAGACCCCTTGTGAGACCATATGCTGGTGCGGTTGGCCCTGGGTTCCTCCTAATGCAAGACAATGCTAGACCTCATGTGGCTAGAGTGTGTCAGCAGTTCCTGCAAGAGGAAGGCATTGATGCTATGGACTGGCCTGCCCGTTCCCCAGACCTGAATCCAAATGAGCACATCTGGGACATCATGTCTCGCTCCATCCACCAACGCCACGTTGCACCACAGACTGTCCAGGAGTTGGCAGATGCTTTAGTCCAGGTCTGGGAGGAGATCCCTCAGGAGACCATCCGCCACCTCATCAGGAGCATGCCCAGGCGTTGTAGGGAGGTCATACAGGCACGTGGAGGCCACACACACTACTGAGCCTCATTTTGACTTGTTTTAAGGACATTACATCAAAGTTGGATCAGCCTGTGGTGTGGTTTTCCACTTTAATTTTGAGTGTGACTCCAAATCCAGACCTCCATGGGTTGATACATTTGATTTCCATTGATAATTTGTGTGATTTTGTTGTCAGCACATTCAACTACGTAAAGAAAAAAGTATTTAATAAGAATATTTCAAATCATTCAGATCTAGGATGTGTTATTTTAGTGTTCCCTTTATTTTTTTGAGCAGTAATATATATATATATATATTTTTTTTTACAAATTATGTAACATTCCAACATTGTTTAGCATTATTTAATCTAAATATGTAATGATTTCACTATTTGTATCCATTTGCATCGCTTTCAATTAGGGACTTTCATTTTGAAGGCAAACCACACATTGAGGTTGACAGCTGCCAGTAACCATAGCAACAGAGTAAAAAAAGATATATAATCAACGTGTGAAAAGTGAACAATAACCACAGAAAGTACAGTAGGAAGATAGGCTAAAACTGCTCCTTCAATAGAAATGCCAGATCACACTTGTAGCCGATGTCATGGCGTTGTTGGCTAGCTAAGCGCATGCACGTCATCAGGTCTAACAGCCGTCTCGTGCCTAACTGCCCATGTGCAGGCCATCAAATCAAAGGCACTCCTTCGATATGGAGTAGTTTGACGAAAATGTGTCCGTTTGTCACTTTCACGAGGTTGGAGTAATAACATGTCCAACTATTCAAACCCCGGCCTGGTCTGTTTCGCAAGCGTTTGCGGAAGTCTTGCAATGTTGCGCCTCTGGGTTTAGAAACTCTGTACAATAACACCATAAGCATGTATAAAATGTATTTACTGTCAATCGAAATGATTAACCCAAAAATAGTTTAGAAATAATAATTAGCATTGTTAGACATGCCTCTGTAAATCTATAATGTTAGCCAGCTAACTACCTAGCTAGAGTGGCAAGCTTGGAATCGGTCACCTGTAATTAGTTTATAAATAATACATAAACAAAAAAAATACTTGAAATCCCACTGGATGTATTAGACTGCATAATTTAATTGGGGGTATACTTATATGCACTGTACAGCCTTATATGGATTGTGCACCCATGATACCCATGGGGTATCAGCATATTCAGTGACACGGGGAAAATCAAGAGATTACACACATATTGTCTTAGCGCTTATTGCAGGACTTTGACTGTGTGAAATCACCTTCCCAGTCAGCCTATTGTGCATATTGAATATTCAAAATTGCACTGTACAGCCTAACCTATGGACAATGCACCCCATGAAATAAGCTAACAGCCTACTCAGTGACACCCACAGAACACAATTCAAGAGTTTACACAAATATTACCCCGGAAATAGAAAACAATGATTTGTATTGTTAGACGTTACTCTGTAAACCTATAATGTTAGACAGCTAACTACACTGAACAAAAATATAAAATGCAACATGGAAAGTGTTGGTGCCATCTTACATGAGCTAAAATAAAAGATCCCAGAAATGTTCCATACTCACAAAAAGCTTATTTCGCACCAATTTTGTGCACAAATGTTTACATCCCTGTTAGTGAGCATTTCTACTTTTCCCAGATAATCCAACCACCTGAAAGGTGTGGCATATCAAGAAGCTGATTAAACAGCATGATCATTACACAGGTGCATCTTGTGCTGGGGACAATAAAAGGCCACTAAAATGTGCAGTTTTGTCACAACACAATGCCAGAGGTCTCCTGTTGAGGAAGTGTGCAATTGGCATGCTGACTACAGGAATGTCCACCCCGCCAGAGCTGTTGTCAGATAATGTAATGCTAATTTCTCTACCATAAGCCGTCATGTGGGCAAGCGGTTTGCCCACTCTGTGAACCGAGTGCCCAATGGTTATGGTATGGTTATGGTATGGGCAGACATAAGCTATGGACAACAAGCACAATTGATTTTATTGATGGAAATTTGAATGCACAGAAGTACCATGACAAGATCCTGAGGTCCATTGTTGTGCCATTCATCTGCTGCCATCATCTCATGTTTCGGCATAATAATGCACGGTCCCATGTCGCAAGGCTCTGTACACAATTCCTGGAAGCTGAAAATGTCCGTTTTTTTTCATGGCATGTTTAGGATGCTCTGGAACAACATGTAAGACGGCGTGTTCCAGTTCCCACCAATATCACACAACTTTGCACAGCCATTGAAAAGGAGTGGGACAACATTCCACAGGGCATATTCAACAGCCTGATCAACTCCATGCAAAAGGTGGTGTCGCACTGCATGAGGCAAATGGTGGTCACACCATGGGTCACACGATACTAACTGGTTCTGATCCATGTCCCTGACCAACAGATGCAAATCTGTATTCCCAGTAAAGTGAAATCCATAGATTAGGGCCTAATGAATGCATTTAAATTGACTGATTTCCTTATATAAACGGTAACTCGTTAAAATATTTGAAATTGTTGCGTTTATATGTTTTGTTCAGTATAGCTAGCTAGAGTGGCAAGCTAGGTGATCTGTCACATTGTGGCCTACATGCTGACTGCACATGCATCGCCGGTTTTCAGTAGTTACAACAGCCACAAGGTCAAAATTGGCTATATGATAAGAATTCATTAAAACAAAAATGTCCTTTGTTCTTCATTTAAGGTTAGGGTTAGGCAGAAGGTTAGCAGTGTGGTTAAGATTAGGTTTGAAATAAGACTTGAAATAAGCGGAATTTCTGACTTTGTGGCTATGGTAAATAGTGAGGACCCGTATCACCACGAAGAAACACTAATAAAAGGTCTGACTAGGCGATATTTTTAAAAGCCAACCAAATGTATATTTTAACTGCAATTAAGTTCAATGTAGCTCTTCGATAACAATGTATCGTGAATGTTTCCAAAGCTGAAGTATCAAGCGTCTCTCAGTTACTGTCTTGTAACGAATCACAGTGCGATGTCTAATGCTGCGTTCATGACAACCGCGAACTCGGAAAAACGAGTCCGACTAAGGATATCGTTTAACGGTCATCCAACTCAGAATTACAAGTCGCAAACTCGGGCATATTTTTGAACTTCGACTTTCCGACCTGAAGATCACTGATTTGACCTCGTTTACCCAGTTGTCTTGAAAGCACCAATAACCCCCTTTCCGATGGCTCAATTCGAACTCACCTCATGATCACGCGCTTCCCCTTCACGTCCACCTTGTCCAGGGTGAGTTTATTTGACAGCGACATTTTGGATATTTTAGTTGCACCTGCTTTTCTGCCTTTACCTCACTCTGCTGTTGGGTAGTTCCCGAATGAAATCACATTTGCTCAGCAAGGAAGCACTTCGGGTGGGCGGGACGTTACACGCCCATCCACGGTGTATTGGTCCAAAGCTAGTACGGAACTGCTGCATCAGCACTGCCATTGGGTTATGCCAGTGCCAGTCATATGAGCTGTTCTCCATTCAAAACTCAATTTAACGGGAAACGGCGTGTGACGAAAGTCACGTAACGTTTTGCTCGAAGACTATTTTTATTATTTAAAAAATAAAATACAATACAAATCATTGTAATGCAATTAAAAAATATACAATATAGAAAAACAAAGAGTATGCAAACATTGCTAACAGCCAGGGGAATACAAACAATACATTATATGAAGACCTTGTAAAAAGTCCAAACATTTACATTTTGTGTTGCTTTTTTGTTATGAGAAGAAATTGTTTACATATTGTTGAATTTAATTCTCAAAAATAATAAAGAGGTTTATTGCTAAAATGTAATTTATGAATATGGAATTTAGCAAAAATAACAATGAAGTTTAAGAAGAAGAAAGGCTTTGCATAGTCTTTGCTATATTTTGTAAAACCGAATATCACATTTTCAAGTAGAAGGGCAAAATTAGCATGTATATAATCAACAGATATTTTGTCACAGCTTCTTGTTACTTAGTTAGTACTTACTCGTAGCTCAAAGTAGCTTATGACTTTTTTAAACGTATAATAGCTAATAAAGTCAGACACTACTTCTATAAGAGAAGTACCAAAATAAAAGTAAAACAGCCTGCGGATGTTCTTTACAGAATGTACAAGAAATAATATATTTTTCAAACGTTTTAAGATAATGTTTAGTGGGTTAGCACTTGTGTATTAATGTATATGAAAGTTATTTAATCGTATTAGTTCAAAGAAACTTCTGAGAAAGAGACCAGACATTTTTCCAATTAATATTTATTAAAATGCCATTCCAGAAAGATATGACATATGGGACTTAAAACAACATCCCATTGAAATAAGGCATTCTGCTCGAAGTGGCGCTTTCCAGACAACTGAGGTTCTGGAACAGACTTTGAGATACGTTTCCTCCGGTTTGGTTGGTGTGGTTTGAAGCAACGAGTGACGTGTTTAAATGGTAGCGCCCATGCTAACAGCGTTCCCTATCTGGTCGTTCTATACAGCACCGGTTCCGTTCCAAAATGTACTAACGCAGCACAGGGTGTCATGTAAAACCTTTTCCAACGACCTTTCTTTGGAGGGCATATAAACTCAGCAAAAAAATTAACATACCTTTTTTAGGACCCTGTCTTTCAAAGATAATTCATAAAAATCCAAATAACTTAACGGATCTTCATTGTACAGGGTTTAAACACCATTCCCCATGCTTGTTCAATGAACCATAAACAATTAATGAACATGCACCTGTGGAACAGTCATTAAGACACTAACAGCTTACAGACGGTAGGCAATTAAGGTCACAGTTATGAAGACTTAGGACACTAAAGAGGCCTTTCTACTGACTCTGAAAAACACCAAAAGAAAGATGCCCAGGGTCCCTGCTCATCTGTGTGAACGTGCCTTAGGCATGCTGCAAGGAGGCATGAGGACTGCAGATGTAGCCAGGGCAATAAATTGCAATGTCTGTACTGTGAGACGCCTAAGATAGGACGGATAGCTGATTGTCCTCGCAGTGGCAGACCATGTGTAACAACACCTGCACAGTACAGGAACATCCGAACATCACACCTGCCTGACAGGTACAGGATGGCAACAACTGCCCGAGTTACACAAGGAATGCACAATCCGTCCATCAGTGCTCAGACTGTCCGCAATAGGCTGAGAGAGGCTGGACTGAGGGCTTGTAGGCCTATTGTAAGGCAGGTCCTCACCAGACAACACCGGCAACAATGTCACCTATGGGCACAAACCCACCGTCGCTGGACCAAGACAGGACTGGCAAAAGTACTCTTCACTGACGAGTCGCGGTTTTGTCTCACCAGGGGTGAGGGTCGGATTCGCCTCTATTGTCGAAGGAATAAGCGCCTCACCGAGGCCTGTACTCTGGAGTGGGATCGATTTGGAGGTGGAGGGTCAGAGCATCATCGGACTGAGCTTGTTTCCATTACAGGCAATCTCAACGCTGCGCGTTACAGGGAAGACATCCTCCTCCCTCATGTGGTACCTTTCCTGCAGGCTCATCCTAACATGACCCTCCAGCATGACAATGCCACCAGCCATATGGCTTGTGATTTCCCGCAAGACAGGAATGTCAGTGTTCTGCCATGGCTAGCGAAGAGCCCGGATCTCAATCCCATTGAGCACGTCTGGGACCTGTTGAATCGGAGGGTGAGGGCTAGGACCATTCCCCCCAGAAATGTCTGGGAACTCGCAGGTGCCTTGGTGGAAGAGTGGGGTAACATCTCACAGCAAGAACTGGCAAATCTGGTGCAGTCCATGAGGAGATGCACTGCAGTACTTACTACAGCTGGTGGCCACACCAGATACTGACTGTTACTTGTGATTTTGACCCCCCTTTGTTCAGGGACACATTATTCCTATTCTGTTAGTCACATGTCTGTGGAACTTGTTCAGTTTGTCTGTTGTTGAATCTTATGTTCATACAAATACTTACACATTTTACATTTGCTGAAAATAAATGCAGTTGACAGTGAGAGGATGTTTCTTTTTTTGTTGATTTTACATGCCAGCCCTTGTGCTCAGAGTCCCCATCTCTTCTGCCACACATCTATCAAAATGGCCTTGATCTTACCTCTACCCAGTGGAACACTAATATCAATTACATCCAGTTTCAAAGCTCTTTTGGCTAATTGGTCTACAATTTAATTCCCTTCCACACCCGAATGATCTGGGACCCAGCAGAATCTCACTAATACACCCATTCTCTCAATTCTTGATAATATTAACACCTCCAATAGTAGGTCACTCCTATTAGATTTACCAGATGATAACTATTCCACACAGACCGATAATCTGAACATACTATAATTCTAACAGGTTGTACATCCTCACCTACTGGAGGGCAACTATTATCGCCAACAGTTCAAATGGGTATACTGACAGTTCATCTGTTAGTCTTCAACATATCTGCACATGAAATTCAGGAACGTAAACAATTGCACCTGTACGCCCACTATCTGGGTCCTTGGATCCATCTGTGAAAAGCTGTTTAAAAAAGCATAACTTCTACCAATGGAATTGTCAACCAGTTTCCCTATATCATGGACTTCTGACCAATCTTTCCTTTTCTTTACCAAGGTTAGATCAACAGGATCTGGGAGTAACCATGGAGGAACATCCCCCATCACCACAGAAGGGCCATCCTCCTACTCCCTCAAACCACTCATCAATCAGCAAGCTTTCCAACTAGCCAACCAAAGCCACTACCTTGCCTACTAGTATATATTTGTTTTATTTCACCTTTATTTAGACCAGACCTGCTGTTTTCAACTCTCTAGAGACAGCAGGAGTGGTAGAGATACTTTTAATGATCGGCTATGAAAAGCCAACTGACATTTACTCCTGAGGTGCTGACTTGCTGCACCCTTTACAACAACTGTGATTATTATTTGACCATGCCGGTCATTTATGAACATTTGAACATCTTGGCCATGTTCTATTAAAATCTCCAACCGGCACAGCCAGAAGAGGACTGGCCACCCATCATAGCCTGGTTCCTCTCTAGGTTTCTTCCTAGGGAGTTTTTCCTAGCCACCGTGCTTCTACACCTGCATTGCTTGCTGTTTGGGGTTTTAGGCTGGGTTTCTGTACAGCACTTTGAGATATCAGCTGATGTACGAAGGGCTATATAAATAAATTTGATTTAAATAGGCCGTAGTGGCGAAGTAATTATAATTTAGCAATTAAACACTGGAGTGATAGATGTGCAGAAGATGAATGTGCAAGTATATACTGGGGTGCAAAGGAGCAAAAAAATAAATAACAATATGGGGATGAGGTAGTTGGACGGGCTATTTACATATGGGCTATGTACAGGTGCAATGATCTGTGAGCTGCTCTGACAGCAGATGCTTAAAGTTAGTGAGGGAGACATGAGTCTCCAGCTTCAATGATTTTTGTAATTTCTTCCAGTCATTGGCAGCAGAGAACTGGAAGGAGTGGCAGCCAAAGGAGGAATTGGCTTTGGGGTGCCCAGGGAAATATATCTGCTGGAGCCTGTGATACGGGTGGGTGCTGCTATGGTGACCAGTGAGCTGAGATAGGGCGGGGCTTTACCTAGCAAAGACGTATAGATGACCTGGAGCCAGTGGGTTTGGCGACGAATATGAAGCGAGGGCCAGCCAACGAGAGCGTACAGGTTGCAGTGGTGGGTTGTAATATGGAGCTTTGGTGACAAAAACGAATGGCACTGTGATAGACTGCATCCAATTTGCTGAGTAGAGTGTTGGAGGTTATTTTGTAAATGACATCGCCCAAGTCAAGGATCGGTAGGATAGTCAGTTTTACAAGGGTATGTTTGGCAGCATGAGTGACTGATGCTTTGTTGCGAAATAGGAAGCCGATTCTAGATTTAATTTTGGATTGGAGATGCAAAATGTGAGTCTGGAAGGAGAGTTTACAGTCTAACCCAGACACATATTCTAAGTCAGAACCGTTCAGAGTAGTGATGCGATCGGTTGAAGAGCATGCATTTAGTTTTACTTGCATTTAAGAGCAGTTGGCCACGGAAGGAGAGTTGTATGGCATTGAAGCTCGTCTGGAGGTTAGTTAACAGTGTCCAAAGAAGGGCCAGAAGTATACAGAATGGTGTCATCTGCGTAGAGGTGGATCAGAGAATCACCAGCAGCAAGAGCGACATCATTGATGTATACAGAATTGAACCCTGTGGCACCCCCATTGAGACTGCCAGAGGTCCAGACAACAGGCCCTCCAATTTGACACACTGAACTCTGTCTCAGAAGTAGTTGGTGAACCAGGCGAGGCAGTCATTTGAGAAACCAAGGCTGTTGAGTCTGCCGATAAGAATGTGGTGATTGACAGAGTAGAAAGCCTTGGTCAGGTTGATGAATACGGCTGCACAGTATTGTCTTTTATCGATGGCGGATATGATATCGTTTAGGACCTTGAGCGTGACTGAGGTGCACCCATGACCAGCTTGGAAACCAGATTGCATAGCAGAGAAGGTACAGAGAAGGCAAAGCTCCACAGTGGAGATTGGAGTATCTGTCCATAGGACCACTTTAAGCCCAACTTCACAGAGTTGGGCTTTACAGAAGAGTGTTAAGGAAAAAAAACAATCCTTAAAGAAAAAAATCTGCAAACATTTGGTGTTCGCCAAAAGGCATGTGGGAGACTCCCCAAACATATGTAAGAAGGTACTCTGGTCAGATGAGACTAAAATTGATCTTTTTGGCCATCAAGGAAAACGCCATGTCTGGCATAAACCCAACACCTCTCATCACCCTGAGAACACCACCACCATGCTGTGGGGATGTTTTTCCATCGGCAGGGACTGGGAAACTGGTCAGAATTTAAGGATGTCGCTAAATACAGGGAAATTATTGAGGGAAACTGTTTCAGACTTCCAGAGATTTGAGACTGGGACGGAGATTCACCTTCCAGCACCTCCCTAAGCATACTGCTAAAGCAACACTCGAGTGGATTAAGGGGAAACATTAAAATGTCTTGGAATGGCCTAGTCAAAGCCCAGAATCTAATTGTGTGTGTGTGTATGTGGGGGAGGGGGGGGGGTAGTATTTATGCACGCCCAAGTTCTTTTTTTTATGTCTCATTTCTTGTTCGTTTCACAATAAAAAAAAACATTTTGCATCAACAAAGCAGTAGGCATAATGTGTAAATCAAATGATACAAGCCCCCCCCCCAAAAAAATCTATTTTAATTCCTGGTTGTAAGGCAACTAAATAGGAAGAATGCCAAGGGGTGTGAATTATTTTGCAAGCCACTGTATAGGGAAGCCCCAATAGCCAAAATACAACTAATAGCACTGCCTTGAGGAATACCATTGTCAACTCCATAGGCATCACATAAATCCTATTTTAACTTGAAGAGCATTTTAAATGAGGCCAAAACCCAGTTATCTCCCACCAATACAACATTGCAGCAACACATGGCAACAGCACATGATAGCAGCCCAAAACCTGGTACAAACATTACTGTGGAGAGACAAGAGCACAAAGGGCATGAAGGTAGAGACAAACGAATCAGCCACAACTGTCAGGAAGTGTCCATGATTGAGTATTTGAATGAAGGGATTGAGATAAAACTGTCCAGTTTGAGTGTTTGTTGCAGCTCGTTCCAGTCGCTAGCTGCAGTGAACTGAAAAGACGAGCGACCCAGGGATCTTTGTGCTTTCGGGACATTTAACAGAATGTGACTGGCAGAACAGGTGTTGTATGTGGAGGATGAGGGCTGCAGTAGATATCCCAGGGGGGACTGAGGCCTAAGAGGGTTTTTATAAATAAGCATCAAGCAGTGGGTCTTGCGACAGGTCTACAGAGATGGACCAGTTTACAGAGTAGTATAGAGTGCAGTGATGTATCCTATAAGGAGCATTGGTGGCAAATTTGATGGCCGAATGGAAAAGAACATCTAGCTGCTCGAGAGCACCCTTACCTGCCGACCTATAAATTACGTTGTCATAATCTAGCATGGGTATGCTGGTCATCTGAATCAGGGTTCGTTTGGCAGCTAGGGTGAAAGTGTGATGAGGAAACCAAGTCTAGATTTAACCTTAGCCTGTAGCTTTGATATGTGCTGAGAGAATGACAGTGTACCGTCTAGCCATACCCCCAAGTACTTGTATGAGGTGACTACCTCAAGCTCTAAACCTTCAGAGGTAGTAATCACACCTGTGGGGAGAGCGGCATTCTTCTTACCAAACCACATGACCTGTGGGACGGTTGGAGATTGAATATTTAAACAATGTTGCAGATGTCAGAGAGACAGTTGTTGAAAACGCTGTTGAAATCTAAATGTTAGTCTACAAGAAATGTGAGAATGTCAAGATGCTTTTTATAGTGGAGATTAAGTTAACTTTCCTGCCTGGGTTGACAGTGGATTGCGCAATTGGATAGAACAGAGTAAATAGGCATTTTACCGTCAGATTTAGCAGGTGGTAATTTGTGGAATAGACACCGGCTGGAATGCGTTTAACCAATTAGCATTAAGGATTAGACCCGCCCGTTGTATAAACAAAGTTCACATGCTGCACATGTTATAGTTAGTGAGCATAGAACTATACTACACTGAGCAGTGGCTATGCAGTTGATATTGCCTACAGTGGATGTAGAAATTTATATTATCAGAATAAATAGATCTAAATGCAGAAAGATGAACAGAGTGCAAGTGCAGTTATTTTGTGTACAGTTCAGAGATGGCTTGATGTGCAAAAGAATGCATAGTCCTATAGACTGTGCCACATTGCTGTTTGAGGGCCACAGCACGGAGACTGTTCAGGTGGTTGGTTGGTTTTGGTCATGATTGACCTGAACCGCCCGCCAGAGGTTCAGCAAAAATCTTTCCTGCATGCTTCCATGCCCTGGAGTTGTGCAGTACCGCGATAGAGGCAGCTGATGCACTCTGGCCACCAATGCATGCCCACACACACAACCATTTTCACCATAGTTTTTGCTATATGATAATTAACTATACAATCAAACATTTAAAACAAACAGGGTCGCATCCATAGATACAGAACAAAGACTGAACGACTCTGGCCACCGAACCAATAAAATGAGCGACCAGCCACGTTGGGTAGCAACCCTCGATTTCTTTCGGGACAATCTTTTGGAAGGATTAAATTAATCAAAGCGTTAATGAAAATGTCAATCATTATTTATATATGTTGCTAACCCATTGTAGAAAAGTGATAATGCCCTCAAAGCTGGTGTTTGTGCCAATATCCTCCAAACACCTTCTCAGGCATTATCACTTAAGTTAATGCAGTCTGCATGGTCTCTAAAACATCCTATCACCAGCAGCACCATATTACCTAATAATTCTGAGTGTGTGTGTAAATGTACTGGGAATAAAGGTGAGTCTGATGAGTGAGCATTCCCTGGCTATACATCTCATGGCTGTATCTGTATCAGACATGGGGTGAAAACATTTACCGAGCAACAGCACCCTCAGTTACATATTGGTCAGGCAATTACGGCATGTCAGAAATGTTTCCTCCGACACATTGGTGCGGCTGGCTTCCGGGTTAAGATGTGTCAAGAAGCAGTGTGGCCGGGCTGGGTTTCGGAGGACACAGGGCTCTCGACCTTCGCATCTCCCAAGTCCTTATGGGAGTTGAAGCGATGGGACAAGACTAACTACCAATTGGATACCACAAAATTGGTGAGAAAGGAGGGTGGGGGAAAAGTCAGTAGTGACAGGACATGCATCCAAGCCTGAACCTCAGAATCACGTAGAATGACATCCGTAAATACACTGAACATTGACAAATAACATGAAAGTATTTTCAGATAAAGACTAAACATTGAGCAGGTATTGTCCATAAAGTTCTTGACTCTTACTTTCCTGATTCCATTTGACAAGTGTAGACCCTTCCATGTGAAAAGGTACATGAAAGGGGACACAGTGTGCTTAAGTAAAATAATCAGTCAACGTTTTTAGTTTAAATTTAATGTATATTATAGGCAATGCCAGCGCGGTAACAAGCTGAAAATGTGGGTATCCATCTGTACAACCAGAATGTTTATAGGGATATCTGGGTTAAGGGTTGTGTGGTTGACTGTGGTCTATCTCCACAGAGGAAAAGGGAGCAGCCTCAGTCCATTATTCTTCTACCTCCCTCCATGGTTTAGGCTGGACCTTGCCGACTGGAGACAGATTCCATGTGATGCCGGTTTGTGTCAGTACCTGAAAACGAGGAGACTGAGAATCAAAAAACACAGCTGATGTGTGTATATAGCAAGTGAATGAATACTCAAGTGAGGATTTCTGTATAAGCACTTTGTGACAACTGCTGATGTAAAAAGGGCTTTATAAATACATTTGATGTTGATGCATAGCTTTTGGGGAAGGAATAATACACACAAGACTATACAAATGTATACATTGTTCTATACCACAAGGTGTTATACAAGAAATGTGCACAAAGAGATTAAAACGTACAAATCCCCAGACAGACACACAAAACGCGAATCCTCCGATCATCAGGCCGGTGCCATACTTGGCATGGAATTCGGGGGAGTGGGTCGAACTGAGCCTCACTTGACGGGCACCTTGTCCTGCTTTGAATATATAAAACAAAATATAGCTGCATTGTTTGCGCAGGGAACAACATCCACAGAATGAGTGATTATCATTGTTGAGGAGGTTATGAGCCCTTGGTTATACTGTTTAACACAGGCGTAAAACAATTAACAGGGTTATGGAACGCAAATGTTAGCACACAGGACTTATCGTATCCAAAGAGTCGTGAGATGGAATGTCAATGTGACTTCTCCACTGACTATCACATTGTCATGTTGGATCTGTAGTATCTGACTTTCACGTATGTATTTGTATGCTAAACTGGTGCAATACCCAACCTAACGCCTGGCTTTGGGGAGGAGGTAACGAGAGTCTAGCTAACTAGCTAGGAGGGAAGTTGACATTGGAAATGACCGTCTCATTGTTCCCCTCACTGCCTGCAAGTTAAGCTAACAATGACAAAGTTACAGAATAAAAACAGACATGACAAATCAAGGTAATGTTTTTGTAAAAAGATTTAAGTAAACAGCATGCCATCTAGTAGCGCTAGCTTGGCTGCTACATTCACGCAGTCAAAATTACAAGCGCTAAAGACTTGGTAACGTTAGGTAGGCTAGCTTAAGACAGCTACTGTTAGCCATGTTGCTAAGCACAGTCACACAATAATTGCTCGTTTACAGAAATGTTCAAACGAACACAAGATGAAGGAATCAGATTTCTATAACTTTAAACGACGTCTTACCGGAGACGTTCAGCGCTGCTTTAACAAACCGAAACATGTTGGCTCGACTTGAGGTTTGTGGATACCCTTGAAGAACAAAATGGAAGAACGTTGGCTACAAATACCGGAAACTATTTAAAAAGGACTTTACGCTCATGCGCATAACTAACGCTAACTGACATGAGCGTTTTTTTTTTTTTTTATGTTTTACTGTATGTTTTACTGTTGGTGCGTAATGCACTATGTTGTAAATAAACATTCAACCATCTAGAATAATAATGCATAAAATAATAATTCACTGAAATTATTGCTGGCTTGAAATCTGAAATACCATTATTTTCCCAATTTTCACATCAGTGTCAGGATGGCCGAGTGGTCTAAGGCGCCAGACTCAAGGATCATCTCCTTCCGTATGAACGGGAATTCTGGTCTCCGAATGGAGGCGTGGGTTCAAATCCCACTTCTGACATACGTTTTGTCACATTTTATATCATACAGGTTCTGTAATTACGTGATAAAATGTTTTACACACTGTAGAGAACCCGGACATTGTGATGAGTAAATACAGTGGTTTAAAATACTTAAGTAAAAATACTTTAAAGTACTACTTAAGCAGCTTTTTGGGGAATCTGTACTTTACTATTTATATTTTTGACTACTTTTACTTTTACTTCACTACATTCCTGAAGAAAGTAATGTATCTTTTACTCAACAAAAAAAATCGTGACACCCAATGATTACTTATAGTCCATTCGGAAAGTATTCAGATCCCATGACTTTTCCCACATTTTGTTACTTTTCTATAATGAATTAAATAAATACATAGTCATCAATCTACACACAATACCCCATAATGACAGGGTGAAAACAGTTTTTTTTTTGGCAAATGTATTAAAAATAAAAAGCAGAAATACCTTATTTACATAAGTATTCAAACCTTTTACTATGAGACTTGAAATTGAGCTCAGGTGCATCCTGTTTCCATTGATCATCCTTGAGATGACAACTTGATTTGAGCTGTCCACGTTTGGTATATTAGGATAGATAAACAACAATTATTCAATATAACAAAGTTAACAGATTTGAACAAAGATAAACGAAACAGAGAGGAAATCTGGTGGAGGTGGTTGAGCAACACTGGGCTGTGACTGGAGCAGAGATGGAAGGAAAGGTAGGAAGGTTAGGAGTTGAGGAGGATGGGATGTAGTGGTGGAGTGGAAAAAGGTAGAGGTACAGTAAGTGTAAAGGTTAAGAAAAAGAAGCCTGAGGAGCCTTTGCAGGTCTTGTCAGAGGAGAGCAGTGATGAGGGAGGTAAGAATCATGGTGGAGTCACGGCGGTGATTCTGACCGCGTTGGCTAGGGATTTGGAGAGTAAAGTTGGAGAGGTTGACTGCTAAAGTTCTTCATGATGGAAGTTTGGTGGTGGTGGTGTGTATCAATGCTAAATAGTATAAGGCACTCAAACTCAAGCACTAAACTTTGAGGATCTGTTATTGCCAAGTCACTGTCAACTGCATTTATTTTCAGCAAACTTAACATGTATAAATATTTGTATGAACATAAGATTAAACAATTTAGACATAAAATGAATAAGTTCCACAGACATGTGACTAACAGAAATGGAATAATGTGTCCCTGAACAAAGGGGGGTCAAAATCAAAGGAACAGTCCGTATCTGGTGTGGCCACCAGCTGCATTAAGTACTGCACCTCCTCATCATGGACTGTACCAGATTTGCCAATTCTTGCTGTGAGATGTTACCCCAGTCTTCCACCAAGGCACCTGCGAGTTCCCGGAAATTTCTGGGGGGAATGGCCCTAGCCCTCACCCTCCGATCCAACAGGTCCCAGACGTGCTCAATGGGATTGAGACCCGGGCTCTTCGCTGGCCATGGCAGAACACTGACATTCTTGTCTTGCAGGAAATCACACACAGAATGAGCAGTATGGCTGGTGGTATTGTCATGCTGGAGGGTCATGTCAGGATGAGCTTGCAGGAAGGGTACCACATGAGGGAGGAGGATGTCTTCCCTGTAACGCACAACGTTGAGATTGCCTGCAATAACAACAAGCTCAGTCCGATGATGCTGTGACACACTGCCCCAGACCATGACGGACCCTCTGCCTCCAAATTGATCCATCTCCAGAATACAGGCCTCAGTGTAATGCTCATTCGTTCGACGATACTTTTTGCCAGTCCTGTCTGGTCCAGCAACGGTGGTTTTGTGCCCATAGGCGACGTTGTTTCCGGTGATGTCTGGTGAGGACCTGCCTTACAACAGGCCTACAAGCCCTCAGTCCAGCCTCTCTCAGCCTATTGTGGACAGTCTGAGCACTGATGGAGGGATTGTGCGTTCCTGGTGCGTTGAGCGTTCCTTCACGCAGATGAGCAGGGATCCTGGGCATCTTTCTTTTGGGGGTTTTCAGAGTCAGTAGAAAGGTCTCTTTAGTGTCCTAAGTTTTAATAACTGTGACCTTAATTGCCTACTGTCTGTAAGCTGTTAGTGTCTTAATGACTGTCCACAGACTCATGTTCATTAATTGTTTATGGGTCATTGAACAAGCATGGGAAATGGTGTTGAAACCCTTTACAATGAATATCTGTCTTGTCATTTGGATTTTTACAAATTATTTTTGAAAGACAGGGTCCTGAAAAGGGATGTTTCTTTTTTTGCTGAGTTTGTGCGAGCATATGTTCCGAAACCATTGAATTGCTATAAATGTTTGCCCAAAGGTTTGGGCATGTGGTGTGAGGAGATGAACGAAGTGTGGGGAAGAACATGTATGTGGAGATGGGGTTCAGTTAAAGTACTGTAGTGGCACCCATAGTGTAGTGTATGGGGGTTGTTCAGTGATGAAAAGACAGGTTGAAGTGCAGCAGGTGAGGAGTGAGCGTAACATCTCGTATTCAGAAGCAATGAAGGTAGTTTACACAGAAACAATCGAGGCACCTAGAAGAGCAGGTATTCCAGGGCAGATTGAGATGCAGGTTGGGTGTGATGGAGGGAGCAGAATGGGGGAGAACACAAGACTGGACATGAGGAAGTGTGTTACATTTGTGACATCAGCAATCAATTGCACAGAAATTACAATCGAGGACTAAGAAGATAAAGATATCTTGGGATTACAGGACTGACATGGGAAAATGTACAGGATGACCTCAATAAGATTGAGAATCAGTCCAGCCTGTGACGTGGTGAGGTTGGGCGCAGAGAAAAGACCAGATGAGAGAAGAGACCAGATGAGAGAAGAGACCAGATGAGTAATCAGTGGTTAAGGATTAACATAATACTTTACTGAGAAACAGTAGCCGCAGGATCACAGTGCACTTGAAAAACAACAAACACTAAGTATTGACAACCATACACAGGAAATGACCGCACATGGTAAATAATTCAAGCTTCTTCAAAGAGCAACAGAAAACACACCACTTTTAACAGGGAAATCATAATGAGTAAATAGGACACACCTAAGTGCCGTTAATGTCTCTAGGACGGTCTCTGACACCCTCTGGTGACAGGTGGAACCATGACACAGTCAGGAAACATGTATTGGTTAATTTGCATTATGGTGTTAATCCTTTAATGGAATGCCAGACGTTTGATGGCTAATGGGCAAGAGTTCAAGCAGTTTCTTGAGGAGTTACCAGCCAAACCTGATGTGATGCGTCTCCAGGAGACATGGCTAAAACCTACTCTAGATTTTGTATTACTAGGTTATGTTGCAGTCCATAGAGATAGGGTGGCAACGTGAGGAGGAGGGTGTGCTACCTTTATAAAGCGGGAGATCCCATATAGGTGTGTGGGAGAGGGTGTGGAGCAGGAGTATGTTGTGGTAGAGGTGTGGTTGCCAGGGGGAATATGGTAATAGTGAACCTTTACAACTTGTGTAAGAGACTAGATTTGCTGGCCCTTGGGAATGTAGAAGGTCAAGATAGGAGACGGGTAATGTGGTGTGGGGATTTTAATGCTCATAGTACACTATGGGGAGGGTCACGGACTGATGTAAACGGACAAGTGTTGGAGGAACTACTGGATGAGAAAGGGCTTGTGAGTCTTAATGACGGCCGGGGAACCAGGATTTACCCAATAACTGGAAATTAATCTGCTCTGGATCTTACTCTGATCTCAAGTTCAATGGCAGGCGGAGGTAGATTCCTCCAATACCTCCCAACTACAGTGGGTAGTGATCACTATCCTATCATTTGTACTGTAGGAATGAGGGTGGAGGTTTCAGTAGGAAATGGATTGAGGAGATGGATTTTTGGGAAAGCGGAGTGGCGTCAGTTTCAGGAGTTGAGTGAACAGGAGCTGTCTCAGGTCAATGATGGAATAAGGTGATTCCTATGGGTACAGGGGAGAAAGAGTAACGCAGTCCCATGGTGAAGAGTGTAGGAACAGGGCTTTCAGAATGTTGAAAAGGTCCCATAATTACCAGCACCTGATTCAATATAAACAAGCACAAGCAGTATTAAGGAGGATCATTAGGACAGCTAAGAGGGAGTGTGGGCGCCGATTCTATGGAAACATCGGCAGGACCACTCCTGCGGGAGAAGTATGGGGGATTATTAAGAGGATGTGTGGGGTCAGAAGAGATTGGGATCTCCCTGTGCTGAAAAATGGGGAGATTGTTGCAGTGAGAGATGCTGAGAAGGCAGCGATGTTAGCCCAGGCATTTGTGAAGGTGCACAGCTCAAATAATCTGACAGAAGAGGGGCAACGTGGGAGAGATGGGTCAGAGGAGAACATCCGGGGGTTGTGGATCAGAAAGAGATGGTGGGGGATACATTGAACGGCCCTTTTACGTTGGCTGAGATGAAGAGAGCATTAGCTAAAGCTGGGGTAACATCTCCTCGGGAAGGATGAGATGTGTTACATCATGATGGCTCATCTCAGTGACATTGCAATGGGGAAAGTATTGGGCCTTTTCAATAAGGGGTGGCAGGAAGGGAAACTGCCTGGAAGTTGGAAGCAGGCGGTAGAGGTACCAATACATAAACCTGGGAAAAACCCCAATACTCCTTCAAGCTGTAGGCCAATAGTGTTGACATCTCACGTATGTAAACTTATGGAAAGGATGATAATGGAAAGGCTGACTTACTTTCTGGAGAGGAGAGGACTAATGTCACCTGATCAAAGTGGGTTCAGGAAAGTCAGGGGAATGATGGATCCTGTACTGTGACTTGAGTCAGTCATACGTAAGGCACAGGCAAATGAGGTGGTGGTGGTAGCCGTTTTCTTTCATGTAGAGAAGGCTTATGATATGATGTGGAAGGAAGGCCTCCCTATCAAGCTGGATAACATGGGGGTTGGAGGAAGGGTTTTAACTGGATAAAGGATTTTCTTTTTGGTCGATCAATACAAGAGAAGGTGGGGGGCTCTATGTCAGAAGGCTATGAGGTATATAATGGTACCCCCCAAGGAGGTGTCATTAGTTCTTTGTTGTTCTCCATTATGAGTGACAATGTATTCTCTCAGGTGAGACCTGATATTGGGAGGTCATTATTTGTGGATGATGGAGCGCTGTGGAAGAGAGGGAGAAATATTACCCATACAGCCATAAGAGTTCAAGAAGCGATTTGTGAAGTTGAGCAGTGGTCCCTCAGGTGGGGCTTAAAGGTTTTCAGTTGAGAAAACACAGATTGTGTTTTTTTTTCTAGAAGGAAGGTTGGGGAGGAAATATACTTGAAGTTGTATAGAAGGAATCAGGAGAGGGTGGGAGTGTTTAGGTTCCTGGGGGTCAGGTTTGACACTCGAATGACATGGGCGGAGCATATTAACAGAGGAGTTGTCAATAGAATTAAAATATTGAATGTGATGCGTTGCTTGTCAAGAATGGAGTGGGGAACAGATAGAATTGCATTGAAAATGATTAATTAATAATTTTGCACACCCAATTTTTCAGTTTTTGATTTGTTAAAAAAGTTTGAAATATCCAATAAATGTCGTTCCACTTCATGATTGTGTCCCACTTGTTGTTGATTCTTCACAAAAAAATACAGTTTTATATCTTTATGTTTGAAGCCTGAAATGTGGCAAAAGGTCGCAAAGTTCAAGGGGGCCGAATACTTTCGCAAGGCACTGTACCTGTATAAGATTCAGGAAAAGGTGGGGGCAGGGAAGTCCTCAGGCCGAGAGAGAAGGGAGGAAAGGGTATTCACAAGGCTGAGACTGGGACACACAAAGCTAAATAGTACATTGAAAGTGGTGGGGAAACATCTGACTGGGAGGTGTGATCTGTGATCATTGTCAGGAGATGGAGACAGTGGAGGATATTCTACTTCAGTTCCAGAAATATGTGAGAGAAAGGGAGCGATTGTTATTAGATTTGAGGAGTAATAGGGTTGAAGAGCCAGGATTATGTGAACTGCTGGGGAAATCTTCAGGGGATGTAGTATTTAATTATGGAGACCTTCACTGTCTCTGGTCCACACTCCAGTCCAGTTGGTGGCGGTAATGCACCTTAACGTTGGTTGCCAACCAATATATAAAATCCACAAGAAGTTTATGTTAGAGCAAAAACCAAGCCATTAGGTTGAAGGAATTGTGTCGAGGCACAGATCTGGGGAAGGGTACCAAAAAATGTCTGCAGCTTTGAAGGTCCCCAAGAACACAGTGGCCTCCATCGTTCTTAAATGGACGAAGTTTGGAACCACCAAGACTCGTCCTAGAGCTGGCCGCCCGGCCAAACTGAGCAATTGGGGGAGAAGGGCCTTAGTCGGGGAGGTGACCAAGAACCCAATGGTCACTCTGACAGAGCTCCAGAGTTCCTCTGTGGAAATGGGATAAACTTCCAGGACAACTATCTCTGCAAAACTCCATCAATCAGGCCTTTATGGTAGTGGCCAGACGGAAGCCTCTCCTAATTAAAAGGCACATGACAGCCCCCTTGGAGTCAGAACATGAGAAACAAGATTGTCTGGTCTGATGAAACCAAGATGCAACTCCTTACGGTGAAGCATGGTGGTGGCAGCATCATGCTGTGTGGATGTTTTTCAGCCGCAGGGACTGGGAGATTAGTTAGGATTGAAGGAAAGATGAGTGCAGCAAAGTACAGAGAGATCCTTGATGAAAACCTGCTCCAGAGAACTCAGGACATCAGACTGGGGATCAAACATGATCGAACATCTCTGGAGAGACCTGAAAATAGTTGTGCAGCTACGCTCCCCGTCCAACCTGACAAAGCTTGAGAGGATTTGCAGAGAATAATGGGAGAAGCTCCCCAAATACAGGTGTGCCAAGCTTGTAGCGTCATACCCAAGAAGACTTGAGGCTGTAATCGCTGCAAAAGGTGCTTCAACAAAGTACTGAGTCAAGATTCTAAATACTTATGTAAATGTGATATTTTTTTATACATATGCTTAAATGTCAAAATGTGTTTTTGCTTTGTCATTATGGGATATTGTGTGCAGATTGAGAGGGAAAATCAATTTCAGAACAAGGTTGTAACGTAACAAAATGTGGAAAAAGTCAAGGGGTCTGAATACTTTCCGAATGCACTGTAAATATATTTAAAACCAAACACTTTTCGACTTTTACTCAAGTAGTATTTTACTGGATGATATTCACTTTTACTTTAGTAATTTCCTATTAAAGGTATCTTCACTTTTACTCAAGTATGACAATTGGAAAATACTTTCTCCACCACTGAGTAAATACTGTTCAGAATTATAGACTAAAAAACACCTATTATTTCAGGTGGGCACACAATGCACACAATCATGCCCATCATCAATCCAGAGCTTTGTCACTAGTGTGTCCTGAATATATCATGCTCAGACCCAACATTCATAAACACACATCAACAAAAAACACTGACAAACACCATATACAGGTTGATTAAACATTTGGGTAGATTTATTTATCATATCAAAATATCAGTGTCATGATCACACAAACTAGGACATTCCTTTGTAATGCATTTTGTAGAGTGTTTCCTGTGTTTACCAGTATTTGAGTCCAGATTCTGGCCAATTCCAGGGAGTATTTGCCATGGCATACATAATTGGTACAGGAAGCACCTTAGTTCACTCAACATTTTTTATATTTTGTGCTACAGTATAAACATCCTAAAACATACTTCATCCAGTGCAAGCCCTACACTAGCAGTGTGTGGAATTATCAGACCAATTGTGTTATTATTACAAAGTTATGCTGAAAGTGAATGCTAGAGTGAGTATATCAAGCATGATCTTCTCTAACGCATATGAGAAACTAACTGCAGTTCAGTCAGACCGAGTATGTGATATTTAGCTATGCTTAGTGATGGATAACTCAGATTTTTTTTAATAGATACTCTAACACCAGAGCCAAAAAACAAACAAAATATTTCTGATGGAATGTTATCTGCTTGAGTTGAAAATCTGTGGTCATCTCATGATTACAAAAATGAAATATGTTCATCTCAAGCTACAGTAATAGATCTTCCATCAGCATCTACATGACAACTAATAGTACCTATATAACTTTACAAAGACACCACAGAATTCAAGAATTATTCAAACCTTAACCAAAAATCCACTAGATTTTGGTAAATTAAGGTCTGTAGCATTTGAAATTAGCATAAGAGGCGATGGTCCATGAAAATGTGATAATACAAAAACCATACAGGAGAAAGCATTGCGTTCAATTGCAGCAACACAAGGCAATATCCATCACATTATCCTGAAAAAATTAAGGCATCTGAATTTCCCTTGTGTACTTGAGTTCTAGTCCTTCTTTTTGTCCTTGACCTCCTCGTCATCTGTGTACTCGGTAGGTTCTTCTCCAGCTTTCAGAAGTTTGCCGACGTAGTCATACTTTTCTGTGAAAGACAGGAAGAAGAAGAAAATTACATCGAGTCCTTCGCCAGACACAACATCAGAGCCATTATCAAGGACATGGTAATCACTGGGTGGAGATCAGCCTTGGCCCAGAAAGACTCCCATGTGTGGTTTTAAATTCACAGCACTACTCAATGGTATGTAGATAAAAGTGTATCAAAAAGATTCATTTTGATGCAAAGTACTATTACATTATGCCCTGGCATGGCACTATACTATTGCTTGTGCGAACTCTTCTGTCGTTGCCAAGCCATTCAACTGAGGAACACAGAGGAGTTGACTAAAGCACAAAAAGACTGGATCACACAAACACTAGCTATGCCCTGAGGCACAATACAGAAATGGATTTTAAACACCCATCATTCTAAGCCATCAAAACTGTTCGGGGGCATGAAGAACTTGCACTGGGCTATCATTGTAAATAAGAATTTGTTCTTAACTGACTTGCCTAGTTAAATAAAAACATTTTGTTTTTAAAGACTGTTGAGTGGTGTGTGTGATGTTCACTACAAGAGGTTCATTCCGCTTGAGGTAGAAGTAGAAAACACAGTATCAGAATTTAAACCAGTGTTTTGTAGCAACTTCTATCAACTCCTGCATAAACTCACGAGTGAACTGGGTCTCCCATTCGTTGAGGCTCTCTTGCTGCATGGCGTTGAGGTCCGAGAGGTCGTCGTGGGTGTCTTTCAGGGCCTCCTTCTCCAGACAAAATGTGGCCAGGCCCCTGGAGGCATCTTTACCAGCAAACACTCCATAGGGACCCTCTGGAAACCATCACACAGACATAAAGTTTGATTTGAAATTCAGCCAAGTATTTTATGAACTAAAATGTGATTGTGAATAGACAGGTTCTAATAAACTATCAGTGTGTATACATTGGCCGATGACTACCATTTTCTGAAAGTATGCAGTTTTATAGTGTAAATTAAATTCCACAAGCTCTCCAACAGACATAGTTGACTGTATTCTATGACAGCTTCAGAGATAGCTCCAACAGTAACCCATTTTTTTTATAGATGTTGAGGCTGACAGAAGGGACAGTCTGAATCTGTGACATGAGAACTAGCATTGCTCTCTAATAGGCCTCAACAAGCCTAACTTTGTGCAACCATCTGGTCTGGCTGAATTTCATTTTAAACCTTTGTGCAAGGCATTCACCTGTGTCAAACTATTTATTTTAAAATGGAATGAAGGCAACTGAAACACAACATCATAAACGAGGAGCAGCAATAAGGGACATAGACTATAATAGACTGAAAATACTGCAATTTATACATATTTTCAGAGAGGGCGTTCCTCAGGAGGGGTTGCGTGACAGTGCAGGATCAATCAACTCGGTGAGAGGTTACATGCCAACTAGACTGACCACGTCACTAGCAGCTCGCGTGTTGTGAAATTCAAACCTGAGCAAATGATTCATGAATAAGAGAGAGGGGGAGTGGCGTTTTAGAATGGTCGCAGTTACAATGTAACAACTTAGTAATATACACACATACATATAATTAACACATTTAGTAATACAATCGAAAGACCAGCAAGCCACTTGGCTACAGTTGCGCCAACCATTATTCTAGGCGGAAATAGCCAAGTCCTTGCTCGACGGACAGCACATGAAAACAAACGTATTTTACCTGGCCCGTAGAATTTCTTTCCTCTGGTTACATCGAACACCTTAAAATTGACAGCCATGAGAATTCTTGGATTTTGCAGCCCATCGTACGGTTGCAGCTCCGTTAACGTGAAATCCCTTTTCTTGAGTTTAGGCAGAGGTTCCTCGACCTCGCCCATATCTGCAGGTTTGTCTCCGCGGAAGATTTTGTACAAAAGAAATATACAGAGGCCAAGCAGACTCAAATTCAACGGGGAAGTAAAAATTTCTTGCAAAATTCCTGGATAAATTTCCTCACCTCCCTCTGTATCAGCCATGTTTGTTTCTCTATGCTTGGTTGGGACTGTACTGGGACATGAGGCTTTTCGAGGGTGGGATCAATGCACCAATCACAGAGACCAAAAACCACTGTTATGCAGTTTTAACCAATGGGCTTCGTGTTGGAACTGTAGTTTTGAGAAATGTATTACTTAAGAAATAATACCTGCGAACCCGGGAATTAACTCACGAGTCCCAACACAAACCATGATCTAATTAACTATGTACCATATGGACAAATAAGCAGAATGTTTTTATGTAGGCCTACTAATAGCAGAAACTCATTGCACATCGAACGTTGCGACAATGGATGTTCTGATTCCCGGCAGGACACAGCCCTTGGGAGGAGTTGTCACACGATAGATAATACCTGTGTTCGGGGGCATTCTTGCATTTATACACCGTTTTTGCCATTACAAAAAAAGATTGCCGTTTTGAAACTGCAGTAAAAGTGCAGTATCTGCAGTCGACTGTGATATTTTGGACGCGATATTTTGGACGCTGCAGAATAACTACAGTGTAGTTATTCTGCAATTACTGCGTCCTAGTTATTCTGCAATTACTGCGTCCAAAATACTTCACTCTAACTGCCGTTATACTGAAAAATTACTGTAGTAAAAAACTGTTATTTTGGACGCAGTATTTACAACATAATGCAGTTAGACTGCACTTTAACTGCATTGTACTACAGTTATACTGCTCTCTGACTGCAGTCTTTTTTCGTAAGGGTGGTAGAAAACTCAGCCTGCACTATTTTAAAAGAGTGCTGGTCGTTAGTTATTTTCTCATGTTTTGAGCCAGTCCTTAATTCTAATCATTATATTCAATCGACTTTGCTATTCTAAACTAATAATTGACATGTAGCTAGCTAGTTCAATGATGATGAGAGACAGGAACTACAATAAATAATGATCAATGGGCTTTGTGTTGGAACTGTAGTTTTGAGAAATGTACGACATCAATTTGATGCATATTTCACATATTCATCTATTTTATATAAAATGTTCAAAGCATAAATACATTCAAATCAGAATTTTGGGAGCAACTCATATGACCGTAATTGATTGAAGAATGATCATCTTGCCTGGTGAGTTGGGCATGTTTTTTAAATATTTTTTTATATCAAACAACATTTAACTGTAATTAAAATGATTTGAACCATTTTGTGTTAAAAAAGGGGGACTTTGAATACGACGTCATCGTAATGGTGATTAATGACATCACATCCTGTATATTTATTTATTTATTTAACCTTTATTTCTTCTGTAGAATGTCTCTCCTCTAAGTAGTTCCCCATAACAAAGCCTCTTGCAAGCTAACGAATGAGGCTGAGCCTGCCAGAAATGCATGTCGAGTAAGATTTGCCATACGGCATAGCAATGTCATAGACAATATACAGTACGTGTTAGGGATCTTTCTGTTGCTTGTCATTTTAGTTTGTAGTACAATTGACGTTGCGTAAGCTGACAACAACAAGAGCAACCTCGAGTGGCTCAAACACTGGCTAGCCAGCTAGTTAGATAGCTAACTTTAACTGTAACGAAATGTTCACATAAGAGCTAGCTATTACATTTAGTTTAGTATAATCCGACTCGGTTCTCATTCTTCAATTTGAACACATTTAGCTGAGTTTGCCAAGCAGGTAAGTGTTTTGGTTTTAGAAAACGTTACCTAGCAAGTCATCATTAGCTAATGTAACGTTTGATGGCAAACGTTGGCTAGCTAGCTAATAGTACTATTGCAACTGTCAAGCTAGCTAGCGAACAGTTAATTCGCATTTTGTGTCATCTTTCAGGTCTGCTAATTGTGTGTACCATTTTGTTGATTGTTGACCTCTCTAACGTTATCGTATTGGTAACATTACGTGTATTTTAACTATCTAGCTACACACCCATGCCCATTTGAACTTCTTGGAAATTGTTGACAGGAGCCACAAATGTAATGACATGAAATGTATGCTGCTCCCTTGGAACAAATTCTGCTTTCGCAATGTATGATACAGTTGGCGCGTTCACATACTAGTCTGAACTAAGAAACTCGGAGATGTCCGACTGGCTAACTGGTTCAATGCGGCACGTGTATTATTCCAACCTGTTAGTAAATCGGAAATGTCAGTTTCCTAGTTCCGACTAGCAGATTAACCCGTCATTCTGTTGGTGCGGTGGGTGGCTGCCACCCATTAAATTGAGTGTCACTTCAAAAAAATGTTAAAGTTATTTTCAATTGGAGATTACATTAGGGACCAAGCTTGAACAGACAGTTTGATACCACATTTTACCACAGTTTTGTTTCTTCACGCAGCATGGGTTTACAGGCCCAACTTAATCTTACTAGCTACTTGCTGCTGAATAAAATACGAATTGTATTGTCTCTCTTTTTGTTGCACAGCTTTTCAGCATCCTGGTCTACCACTCTCCTGCTCCTGCTCCTCCTCTCCTATCTCATCTTGGTCCTGTGCAGTATGACAATGCGTGTGGATGCCAAAGTAGTTATGCTTGGAAAGGAGAGTGTAGGTAAGACCAGCCTTGTAGAGAGATATGTCCACCATCGCTTTCTCGTCGGCCCCTACCAGAACGTGAGTATCAGTTAATTTCCTAGGACAGTGTGTGATTCCAACTGGATGTGTGGGATGCTCTCTCTGCTTGTGTGTGAAGATTCTTTCTCAATATTTGACTTGCTACATTTTTTTTCTTGCAATCTGTCTTTCTTCAATAGACTATTGGGGCTGCATTCGTTGCCAAACCAATCCAGGTGGGAGACAAGGTGGTTACCCTGGGAATATGGGTGAGTGACAATGACTGATGTCATCCTACGTAAAATACAATGGCAAATACATTTGCATGAGTCTCTATACGCTTTATGGCACTGTCTGGTGAATTATAATCCCTGGAAAATAAATGAATGAATCCATCGTAGCTTGATATGGGGTAGCTACTGGCTATGTGTGGATCACTATAAGTGATTCCTTCTCTGCAACCCAGGACACGGCTGGATCAGAGCGCTACGAGGCTATGAGTAGAATCTACTACAGAGGAGCCAGGGCTGCCATTGTCTGCTATGGTAAATCCTAATCCCCATGGAATGACACTGTCAGTAGCACTCTGTCTAGGTTTATTATTGTTTACTTTTTTGTCATTGTCTACGTTTTATTTTTATTTTGCTACTATGGAGTTCTTATATCCAAAATGTTTCATTGAGGAAATTCTTGTTGAGAGCAATTAACGTCTCTGCATGTTGTGAATTGTGCTCACGTGTCCTGCACTCATATAACCCTCATTGGGGGAATTTTCATGGTTTGGAAAATATCTGATGAGGCATTTACCACAGTTGATGACTCAATTTGTTCTGTTTCTTTTTTGGTTGTAGCTGGTTCTGTTTTTAGTGTGGTTTTTATGGGCTGATTTACATTGCAACAGTACTATCTAGTAATAGTAATACAGAATATTCTAGGTTGAATATACTTTTATAACTATGAAAACATATCATGTTTTAGTCAAGTTTTGTGTTTTCATTGATCTTTATTTGTGTGACTTTCCCTCCTGTAGATTTAACAGACACCAGCAGTTTCCAGCGAGCTAAATTCTGGGTGAAGGAGGTGCAAAACTGTGAAGAGGTTAGAGACCCTTTTATAAAAACACAACTCACTTTCCATGATGGGTATTGCCCTGTAAATTATCCTATGTAACTGCTCACAATTTCCTCTATGACCTCCATTGAAGCACTGCAAGATATACCTGTGTGGCACAAAGGTTGACCTGATTGAGAGTGACCGGGGCCTGCGGCAAGTAGACTACCATGACGTTCAGGACTTTGCTGATGGTAAATTGCTATGATAATCATCATCACTAACTCACACTTAATCATGGAGTCTGAGTGTCTTACCAGACATCAATCAATCAAATCTATTTATAAAGCCCTTTTTACACCGGCAGATTAGTATAAGGACTGGCTGTTTTAGAGTAGTTTATGTTTATTCTTTCAACATTCTCATCTACAGAGATTGGGGCTCAGCATTTTGAAACATCCAGTAAAACAGGCAACAACGTGGGTAAGTGACACCTCATATGGTCAGTTCATTTCAAATCTAGTGTATAGTCTCATAAAACTATTTCCCAAAAATATGAATTGCAGCAGTAGACTCATATTCTCTTTTAACCACATTCCAGATGAGCTGTTCCAAAAAGTTGCAGAGGACTTTAATAGCATCTCCTTCCAATTCATGACCGGTGAGACTTTGGCTCTCTTCTTAGATATTGCTTCTATAGTTTAGCTGTCAGTGTACATTTAGTCTGCAATGGTAGTATTACTGTCATGAATTATCATTCTCAATCTCTACTGTGGTGAATTATTGCTCTCCTGAATAGGTCTGGTTGATACAACTCTGCTCTCTCTTTACAGAAGAGACAGGTATTGACTTGGGTCAGAAGAAGGACTCTTATTTCTATTCCTGCTGCCACAATTAAACCTTTACTGGTAGACAGCAGTCACTTGCCCTAAAACCAACCTGGAAATGTTGGAAGGATGCTAGACATCCCACCTGGAGCCTGTTAATTTAAAATCAGAGAAAGAAAGAGAGGAGTTCAAGCAGTACTGTGTTTTTTTGATAGCTTTTTTCAGTTGTGCCATAGAAGGCTCAATGCTCACTGCATTTAAAGGAGTGCTCATAATGATTGGACTTCCCCTCTCTCAGGACAAAATACCTGCCAAGGGGGATATCGGAATGAAGCAGACAAGAAAATAGCACTTCAACCCCACTTTTAAAAAAGCCTTGTTTTCCTTAGTGTCTATCAACTCACCTTAATGCCGCTACACACTTCATGCAAACAGAGCCACGGAGCATCGCATACGATCCATTCCCAAATTTTTGCCAAACAAATATACGTAGAACTATGTGTGACAATTACTCTGTCGCTGCGTTTATGTAGTTGGATAGAGGTGTATAGGGCCATTTAGGGCCAGTTCAAAGTTTACTGGGGCGGGGGGGGGTTAGAGTGTCCAACTCGAGGTGTCAGGAAAAATAATGTACGACCACAAATAACAATAACTGTGTTTATAAATGTGGATATCGACTTCGCCACTTCAGCATGGTTTTGTGGCACAGTCGATGCACTACGATCAGAGCCGGCTGCAGACAATGCTCAGCTAGCTAGAAATCTAATTTCAATGCACCACACAACCCATAAGCAAAGCATACCCATTTCAGGCGCTTCAAGTTCATGGTTTGTGTTTTCAACACTACAATGAAATATACTGTCAATCTCGACAAACAGAAAATAGGCCTAGATCCTGCCCTACCTTGCAGGCCTACCCAGTATCGAAGGCTTGGCTTGGCAGTCTCCAAATGTCATTACACTTTTTGGTGTTAAAAATATGTCTCTTTCCATTCATCAAATGGCTGCTGCACAGTTTGGATGCTGGAATTACATTTAGGACGAACGTGCGCTGGTAGCCTACTTTTGATTAAAACATTGTGACTGGTTGTGTTTATGCCACACATAAAATTCAATACATTTTAAGAAGTTAAATGACAAATATTTAGGCTACATTGAAGCGTTAGGTTCTAGGTGCGTGAGAAATAGCCGCTGGGATGGATCTCTTGAGGCAGAGCACACGTTAAGCTTTTCTGAATAATGGCCTGCTGGGAGCATATGTGGCCACATTTTTATTATAGAATGACTTGGGAGAATGATGATCCGCAACAGACAATGCATATCAGTATCAGAACTTAAAATACAGCCAAACTGGCCTGCTACTCTGCCTTTCTATACCTTATTAACAGGCGAGTAGACCCACAAGTGATCCAAATGGAATGAAACATTCAAATCACAGGGCTTTTGCACCATTATTTAAATAACATTTTCACTGCAGTTTATAGCCTAGAGTTGAATTTTGTACTTGAAAACAATAATGTAATATCTCATTGCATTGTGGTGTTATAGGCTAGTCTATGTAGGATAATTGAAACATAATTGTCCCAGAACCAGATGACTAGGGGAGCTTTTTGAGTTGCGTGTCTCATTTCTTCACAGTTCTTTCATGTGCAATGACCCACCTGGCCTTTTTGCTGATAGTGAAAATTGGTGCAACTTTGAATGATTTTATCTGTGGTATGATGCTAGTTAGCCTATTGTAGATCTGGACAAATGATCCACCTAGCGCTATTGTCACTATGAATGGTGGATAGAAGGCAGGATAGACTGGTATACTATACTGACCTGTGGTATAGTAAAAGGTAGCTCACGGAAAAGCATAGTGCATAAGAGAATTACCAAAGCAACTTGATATAAGGGAGGCGCATGCAAGCGGATGAGGACATTTGTCTTGGATGGAAGAAATTATATAGTAAAACCTGCAAAGGGACGAATGTAAACCAGGGAAACAACACACTACCCTCCCCTGTGCCCAATAAAAACAACCCTCCCAAAAGCAAAAATAAAGAAAAAACGTTAGACGACACCCCTATTTTGGACCACCGCACCCCAGTAAATCTCAAACCTTCCCTTATGTAAATGAATTATGCCAATGACATGTATAGCTTTTATCCCATAATCAAATGCCTTGAGTGAGTGTGCTTTTTAAGTACTTGATTTCAATGACCATACTGTGGGTTTTGGGGCTTTAAACTATAGACTATTTTCATTGTCTACTCTAGGTTGCAATGGACTTGCCATACTATGTACCTGCACATTTATTGTCATGTAACATATATTTTTCTGTTGTCATAAGCTCTCATACAGTTGAACGTATATGGAATGCACCAACACAGGAAAAAGTTTATGGGTAAATGTTGTAATAAGAGAGTTACGTCGCCATGGCTAAAAGTACTAGATAATGCCATTGCAAAAAGAAACCCTATATACAGACAGCTATGTGTAGCTAATGTATTTAATATCCAGCAAGTCACTAACTTAATGTTTTACAGACACCTCATCAAACCGTGGCTGACCATTGTCGTTACTTCACACACAATGGGAAGTTTAAACTTTCTGTGAATGTATTGTTAATGTTTACACTTTGAGACACCTTTGACCTTTTGAGACAGTCTAGTTAATGGCTGATTTTTACTAGATTTTACCAATGTGTGTTCAAATTAGCTTAGTTAGAACTACTATTGAATTTGAGTGCAAAGATAAATGAGAGGAAATACTGAAACCTCACTGAGGTTTTTTCTCAGTCCCACTGAAGTTGTGCATGTAGGAGACTAGTAGTAAGCAGCAGCAATGGGCCCACAGGCTGGTTTTCCCTTGAGTAATGAATCACATATCCATCATTAGCGGTGTATAGCAGGCTCCATTATTGTTTACACATGCAGCATCTTCTATGTTGTCACTCCCCAAGGGCGCAGACCTGGTGCCTGAGAAAGAGGGATAGTTCACATATTTCATTTTCTGAATGGTTTACAGGACTCTTATTAGAAGGTGCAATGTGTACAAGCATGAAGCCAGAGGTTGTTTGCAGTCCCACATGTGTCTGAGGCCTTGTAGATAACATGCATATATTTCCAACACTACAGGTCCACAGAGTCTGCTGATATGATCATTCATTGTGTGGACTCCAGTGACTGTGTTTTCTAGCATGTTGTAAATTGGAAAAATAAAGATTCCATTTCTGCAAGTCTCTTTGTTAGTGTGTCTGTGTGACACTTACAGTACATTAGCCTGGTCAACCAGACTGACCGCTGCACGCAATATTGTTTAACTCCACTATATCATATACAGTTCAAGTCGGAAGTGTACATACACTTAGGTTGGAGTCATTAAAACTCATTTTTCAACCACTCCAGAAATGTATTGTTAACAAACTATAGTTTTGGCAAGGCGGTTAGGACATCTACTTTGTGCATGACACAAGTAATTTTTCCAACAATTGTTTACAGACAGATTATTTCACTTATAATTCACTGTATCACAATTCCAGTGGGTCAGAAGTTTACATACACTAAGTTGACTGTGCCTTTAAACAGCTGGGAAAATTCCAGAAAATGATGTTATGGGCTTTATAAGCTTCTGATAGGCTACTTGACATAATTTGAGTCAATTGGAGGTGTACCTGTGGATGTATTTCAAGGCCTACCTTAAAATTCAGTGCCTCTTTGCTTGACATCATGGGAAAATCAAGAGAAATCAGCCAAGATCTCAAAAAAAGAATTGTAGACCTCTGCAAGTCTGGTCCATCCTTGGGAGCAATTTCCAAACACCTGAAGGTACCACGTTCATCTGTACAAACAATAGTACGCAAGTATAAACACCATGGGACCACGCAGCCGTCATACCACTCAGGAAGGAGACAGGTTCTGTCTTCTAGGAGATGAACAACAGCAAAGGACCTTGTGAAGATGCTGGAGGAAACAGGTATAAAAGTATCTATATCCACAGTAAAACAAGTCTTATATCGACATAACCTGAAAGGCCGCTCAGCACGGAAGAAGCCACTGCTACAAAACCGCCATAAAAAAGCCAGACTACGGTTTGCAAATGCACATGGGGACAAAGATCGTACTTTTTGGAGAAATGTCCTCTGGTCTGATGAAACAAAAATAGAACTGTTTGGCCATAATGACCATCGTTATGTTTGGAGAAAAAAGGGCGATGCTTGCAAGCCGAAGAAAACCATCCCAACCATGAAGCACGGGGGTGGCAGCATCATGTTGTGGGGGTGCTTTGCTGCAGGAGGGACTGGTGCACTTCACAAAATAGATGGCATCATGAGGTAGGAAAATTATGTGGATATATTTAAGCAACATCTCAAGACATCAGTCAGGTAGCAGTGCCTTTAAAGTTAAAGCTTGGTCGCAAATGGGTCTTCCAAAAGGACATTGACCCCAAGCATACTTCCAAAGTTGTGGCAAAATGGCTTAAGGACAACAAAGTCAAGGTATTAGTGGCCTTTCACAAAGCCCTGACCTCAATCCTATAGAAAAATTGTGGGCAGAACTGAAAAAGCGTGTGCGAGCAAGGAGGCCTACAAACCTGACTCAGTTACACCAGCTCTGTCAGGAGGAATGGACCAAAATTTACCCAACTTATTGTGGGAAGCTTGTGGAAGGCTACCCAAAACATTTGACCCAAGTTAAACAATTTAAAGGCACTGCTACCAAATACTAATTGAGTGTATGTAAACGTCTGACCCACTGGGAATGTGATGAAATAAATAACATATTAAATAAATCATTATTTACTATTATTCAGACATGTCACATTCTTAAAATAAAGTTGTGATCCTAACTGACCTAAAACAGGGAATTTTTTACCAGGATTAAATGTCAGGAATTATGAAAAACTGAGTTTAAATGTATTTGGCTAAGGTCTATGAAAACTTCCAAGCAACATGTGAGGTGAAACAGGGGTGAGCACAGCGGTCAGTTTTATTAACAAGGCTAACAGTACACTGAGCTAAAACTAAAAACAACTGCCAGTTGCTATAACATAAGCACCTCTAATGTGGATTATTATCTACCCCAGCCCAATGCAATCATTTGTTAATTGTTATTACAGTAAGATTGCTTTTAACTTAAAATGTACCTTCTGAAAAATAACAATACAAACTCGGTCCAAAATCAAAATGGCAAAAACAGTTGAAGAAAAACATTCAGATCATGTGATTGCAACTTAGCTTTTTCTTTATTATGTACAAACAAATACAACACCTTTCAATCTCCCCAAGGCAGAAGGATATTATTGAACTCTCAACGGTTACATTTTGAACAGATTAATTACACATGTCTGAATAAGGCAGAGAGGGAAGGAAGTCAGAAGCTAAGAAGCATGACAGCAAAAAAAAAGCTTTGTTACATGTGTATGAATGTATATAAACAGTGATACAGCCTCCCAACTCTTTGTGCATTATCAGACAACCCTTCAAAGAGGACGGAGGGGTAACTGACCATGTAGAAAAAGATATACAGCTCATTATCGTATCACAAGTTCCAAAGTACTGTGGTGATAGTTGGGAGTTTCGTCTCATGTGATGTGACCAGAAATGACCCTCGACCTCCTCTTACTGTGCTATCGTAGCCTACTATTATCTGCTTGATGACTGTGATATTGTTACAGCAATATAAAGTGTTACTTACCACATCTGTTGACAGCAACTCAACCAACAACCAATATGTATTAAAGTTGAAGTGATCTTGTTCGTTGGACAGGTTGATGACAGAGCTGAGTCCAGAGAACGCATATCTTCTGGCTCTAGACTTATTTGAAGGTCATGTTTTTTTCATTCATCATATTTAGCTTTTATATACAGGCACAAATATTCTTCCAACAGATGTATTAATCAGTTAGGATCTTATATCTGTGTTGTTAAAATTCGTTTTTTTTTTTTTGTGCTATTAAAATACAATTATGAGTTACTGTATAACTCCTGGGTGAAGATGTTCAAGTCAGGCCATGACGATGGTGCCTGTATCTCTATATTGGAGCAACAGCAGTGGGCACCATGCCGACCTTCACAGTACAGTATATGGATAAGAAGGGACCGAACTGTTTCATACATTTTTCAAATCATTAAAAAAAACTGGTTGGATTTCTATTCAAATGCAAGAAATTTCACATATTTGCATGATGAATTAAAACTAAGCCAGTTAAGTTTTAATACATAAAGGCTGCTAGAGATACTTCGACATGACTAAAGTTACAAGATTGGGCGATATTAATCACTACAAATATTGCTTATTGTAAAGGCATGATACAAGCTTCAGAAATGGAAACACAACATCCCCATAACAGGGAAATGGCAAATCCACTTCATTCTGTTCTATGGCCCTCCAGAACCAACTTCACCTCCCTTCTTTCATAGAAACCCCAAAACTGATAGACTCAATAGAAAAGGCATAAGTAGAGATGAAAAACGGACACAACAAAGACAGCGAGACAGAGACAAGCTTCAAGAGGGACAAAACACATAGCAGAGACAAACATACTGTAGTGAAAGCATTTTAGCTGGAGAACAGAACAGATCTGTCATTTTTAGTGCTAAACCAAAGACAGGAGTATAGCCTTTCAAATGGAAAGTATGGATGATATAAAGAGACACAGCAATGCCACTACTATAAATCAGTCCCGTCTTAATTTGTGCGTTATAAAGGTCTACATAAATATGTCATAGAGAGTATAATTCACACACAAGAGCTAGCTATCTTAGATGTAAGGTTACGTCAAGCAGCGTACTCAACAGCTGAGTACAATGGCACTTTCACATTGAAGGTTCAGTTCAGTTTCTAGACAAAGCTCCACCATGTGAGGAAGCTTGTGTTCCAAGACCTACAGTACAGCCAACTGCACTCAAACAGATATCAGTACATAAGAGCTAATGGTGATGCAATGCCAGGGTTAGGGGGGAACGCAAAGTGCTGTCATGGATTAGGATGTGGGCATGTTCAATATCAAGCCATCTCCTTGATGTACTACCCACATGTACTAACTAAGCCATTTGATTGCATGTGTATTGTCTAGGTGTCTGTATCATTTGGTGTGGTAAGGCAGGGGGCAGCAGAGACAGTAGATTAATGATCATCAAACAGATACGGATATAGACTGTGCACTGCACAACAATGACAAGGATGAAAGGACTGGTTGATAGTGTGACTAATCATTTCCATGGCTGATGTACTCATTTCACAGATTTACTCATTTGTGCCATGCAGGAGAGTTGCTTCAGAGAGAAACAGTTTGACAGACTCAACTATAGGCTACTTGCTCATGAGGGGATATCCGTGCCTTTGACAGCACTGTCCCGCTTCTCTTCAGTCTCCCCTTTGAAAAAGATGACCCTTCAGATAAGTTAGTTGCTGTGTCCTCAAAGAGGAGGTGCAGAAGTGTAAACATGTTCTAAAACAAAAACCAGCAGCTTTGACAACGAACCATGAAGAGATCCAAATGGGCCTAGCTATATGAATACAGTTCCCATCATACTCCATTGTGCCCTTAAGCACAGATCCAGGATCAGTGTACCCACCCCAAACCGTAACCTTGACTATTAGGGGGAAAACGCTAGACGTGACCACAAATCAGTGTCCAGCGGCAACTCCATCCTACTTCGTTTCGACACACCAGCCCAGACTCCATTGTAACATCCTGCTATTTCTCGGGGGTCTGACTGAACAAGGCGGTGTGTGAATTCACAGATCTATAAATCCTCTGGACAAGAACAGATCCTTATATACAAAGATGAGTGAATCTACATGATGCTGAGCTCTGGCCCACCCCCAAGAACAAGCAGGTAGCCCTTTTCCCCACATGGTAGACCTTCAGGACAATCACATGCTCACTGGACAATAAGAGCAGTGATTGATGGGGCTATTCTGTGGTTTGGCTGATCAGTGTCCATGTCCCCTCCACCCTGTATGAACTGTGTGGAATGATAAGCCACCATGCAGTTGTTGAAAAATTATGTCTTTACTCTTCTTCCTCCACTTGTTCTTCTACTTCATCTTTTAACTCAAGACCCTCCATCTCGCCATCCTCCAACTCTCCATCCCCCTCTTCATCACCCAAAGGATCCTCAATTTCTTCTTTCTCATCTTCGTACGAAGAGATGGGTGAGTACTGGGGAAGGAAAAGGTGAGAGCTATCGGGGGCCTCAGAGCTGGCTAGAGGGGTGCTGATGGGGCCAGATATTGGGACAGAAAAGTGACCAGAGATGGGGCCAGAGATGGGGCTAGAGATGGGGCTAGAGCTGGGGAGAGGGGGGAAAGACTCAGACTCAGGACCAGGGCAAGGCTCAGGGTCCCCTGTAGTAGTGACTGTAGCAGCAGCACCAGCCACAGCAGCACCAGGGATTACTACGCCAGCCCCCAGGCCCGGTGAGAGAGCACAGATGTTGGGTAGGTGCTCCCTGATCTCCCCTGGCTCCAGGGGGTCTGGTCCACAGGGGTCGTGTTCGCTGCAGGACAGCCGTCCGTCCAGCTTGGAGATGAAGAGCATGCCGTCGCGGTGCAGTGTGCAGTAAGAGCTGGGACACATCTCACAAAAGGAGGCTGCCTCCTTACCACACAGGTCACACTGGTGCCACGGGCACTCCCACCGACCTGCAGCACAGAGCAGGGAGATAGATACAGTATATCAGACAAGGGCAGTCAGACACAACTACATCAGCAGTAACACAGAGAAGTAATCAGCTCACTGAGACTGCTAACCAGGGATCTGGCAGACTTCAAACAGTGAAAATGCATGAAATATGTCATGCATATCATTCTCAATCACACAAACCTACAGTAACAGAGGGGAAATATAACAAACCATTACGAGCTATAATACTACGATATCATCTCCTCTGACAGGAATCTAACTGTACCACTGACCTGCAGGCCTCTTGGCGAGGTTGAGACAGTCTGCGTGGTAGACCTTGGGACAGCCTGGTCTCTTACAGGACACAATCTGTCCCCCGTCCCCACAACTGAAGCACTCGTCCTCCCTCTCCTTGGTCACCTCCATCTTGTTCTTCCGTTTAGCCAGGACCTTCTTCTTCAGTTTGCGGCCCTTGTCGTCTGCTGGAGGGTTGTTCTGGGGAAGGACGAAGTGTCAGGATGTTGATAGAGACACAGAAACCCAAACTGAAGATGGCCCTTTCATTCAATTATCTCATTCCCGTTGACATGACTACTCTTTTGAATACTGTATCAAAGGCCTCTTGGATTTGTGAAAAGATCATTTAAAATCGTTATCATGATTGTTTCTACTATTGATGTATCTTATTCATTCTGTGGATGAATGTCATAAATAACAACATCTGGTTCCAGTGTCTCCTCTCACCTTTGGCCGAACTCCTAGGAAGCCGCTGCAGTTTGGAGCTTCACATTTACACACAGTCTTCCCATTCCCAAGGCACTCCAAGTTGTAGTTGAAAGTCAGCTCTGTGTCTGGAGACAGACAAAACGACCCATAGAGGACAGATATAAACCAGTATCCACAACAAGTGATAGAGAGATGGACATGAACTGCTGATGGAATAACCTATGTAATTACCATGTAAGAAAATTGTTTTGTAAATACACTAATTATGACCTACTTTGCCCTCACAGTGGTAAATATTATGCAACTTCCTTTTCTTATATACCTGATACAATGCTACCCGTATACACTATATATACAAAAGTATGTGGACACCCCTTCGAATTAGGGAATTCGGCTATTTCAACCACACCCGTTGCTGACAGGTGTATAAAATTGAGCACACCACCATGCAATCTCCATAGACAAATATTGGCAGTAGAATGGCTTTACTGAAGAGCTCAGTGACTTTCAACATGGCACCGTCATAGGATGCCACATTTCCAACAAGTCAGTTCGTCAAATTTCTGACTTGCTAGAGCTGCCCCGGTCAACTGTAAGTGCTGTTATTGTGAAGTGGAAACATCTAGGAGCAACAACTGCTCAGCCGCGAAGTGGTAGGCCACACGAGCTCACAGAACGGGACTGCTGAGTGCTGAAGCGCGAAGCACTTAAAACTCGTCTGTAACACTCACTACCATGTTTCAAACTACCTCTGTAAGCGACGTCTGCAAAATAACTGTTCGTCAGGAGCTTCATGAAATGGGTTTCCATGACCGAGCAGCCGCACACAAGCCTAAGATCACCATGCGCATTGCCAAGCATCAACTGAAGTGGTGTAAAGCTCGCCGTGGAATCACGCTTCACCATCTGGCAGTCTGACTGGTGAATCTGGGTTTGGCGGATGCCAGGGGAACGCTACCTGCCGGAATGCATAGTGCCAACTGTAAAGATTGATGGAGGAAGAATAAAGGTCTGGGGCTGTTTTTCCATGGTTCAGGCTAGGCCCCTTAGTTCCATTGAAGGGACATCTTAATGCTATAGCATACAATGACATTCTAGATGATTCTGTGCTTCCAACTTTGTGGCAACAGTTTGGGGAAGGACCTGTCCTGAATGCCCCCATGCACAAAGCGAGGTCCATACAGAAATGTTTTGTTGAGATTGGTAGGGAAGAACTGGCCTGCGCAGAGCCCTGACCTTAACTCCATCAAACACCTTTGGGATGAATTGGAACCCCGACTGCGAGCCAGGCCTAATCGCCCAACATCAGTGCCCTCACTAATGCTCTTGTGGCTGAATGGAAGGAAGTCCCTGCAGCCATATTTCAACATCTTGTGGAAAGACTTCACAGAAGAGTGGAGGCTGTTATAGCATCAAAGGGGGGACCAACTCCATATTAAAGCCAGTGATTTTGTAACGAAAATGTTCGACAAGCAAGTGTCTACATCATTTTTGTCATGTAGTGTAGTTCTCCTGCCAATGCCTACATAATGAAATGTGTTGCCAAAAACCAAAGCTATAATATAGCACAAACTCCTTAAGCCAAAGCTCCGCTCACCTGCAGGGACATCTATGAGAGTGAAGAGTCCCACACGTGTGTCTCCATTCACCGTCCACTTCTGTGTCTCACAGTTGGGCCGGCAGCTGTGGTTCATGAAGCGGGCCTGGTTCCCCTTTGGCCCAGCATCAATGATCCGATCCTAATCAACACACCGACATGGACAACACTGTTCAATAATCATTACTTTTGGGTGTCTTTATGATACCATGCAAAGCAGATGTAAATTTCTGAGATGAAATACAGAAAACCAAAAGAATCCCCTCTCTTGAACGATAGGGAAAAATTTAGCTTTCTGCCTAAATAGACATACCCAAAAGTAATAATTTTTCATAAGATGGCCATAAACATAAATGGTAATGCTGCATAAATTTAGAAAGGTGTAGAACTCACCTCTAAGGTACTTTTTTAAACAATAAATAGCTGAGGTGTACTCACTTTTGAGGACCTAAGCTCAAGTACATAGTTCAAATATTATGAAATATAAAAAATTATAAATATGACAGGACTGCCAACTTTTGGAGAAAGCTTGGAGTGAGATTTGCTATGTGAATTTCATTAGCCCTGTCACAACCCCTAGATGGAGGACTGGGTGTCCTCCCCCAGGAAAATGTTCCTCATTTTAAGCTAACTTCCTGCAATTCTACGATTTTTGTCATGGCATAGGCCTATGACCAGGGTGGAAAAGTTTAAAATAAAAACCACAGGTCAGGTATATTCAGGATGCTTTCAACATTAAATAAACACTCAAAATTGGATGACTTTGTTTCTTTGAGATTATTATTTTTGGGGTGGGATGAAATTTAAAGTATGCTAACATTTTTTTGTTAACATATTTGTAGGTTGTTTGACGCTTTATTCAGACAGTAATGAAATGAGATAGGGAGACTGGCAAATTCTACAAACAGGGCGAAGGTTGGAAAAAGAGATTGATCCCTGTTCTCATCTGATAAATTACATTTGATTTCTGGAGCATTTAATATGGAATAATATGACTTATTCAAAACTGTCCATGAATGGCTGCATTAATACATAGCGTCATACAATTCATTTTCAAAAGACACAAGTAGTCATATCAGATTTCAAATATGTGATTACACTGTAAAAATTGGGAAGAAGTGTAATAATAAAATAGGTGTGGGGAATAACAGTAGTCTTCTTGCTGACAAGCCACACTAATTACCCTATATTTTAGCCCACTGTTAAGAATGAGAATTGTTCCACTGATCAGACTAGATCAAGTAAAAACTGTAGATAATAAAATCTCCCGAAAACAAGATTACATAAATCTGCCCCTACACACTAACCAAATTATTGGTATAGTTATAGTCTAGAATTTGTATAGTCTAGAATCAAACTTACACTTTTCGGTTCACAGTCTGTTTGACAAAATGATTATCATAGTTACAAATCAGGTTACCCTACCAAACTTCCCTGATAAAACATACTGTAGGTCTGTCTGCTGCCTTTTCGTTGTAATAGCCTAAAAGGCAATGCATTGTCAATCTGACGTCTGCATTGGCAGTGCAGCATTTATGGCGATACGGCCTCTGCAGAAGTCAGTGGATTCATACTTCTTGCGCTTCCCAAACAGCACAGAGCTGTTGTGAAGGAAGTTGTCAAGGAAATTAGTTTGTGTTTCAACAGGACCTCCCGCCCCCACCTACCGTCAACCAATCATGTCAATGCGGAGCTATACAGCGATATAAGAAACCCTCCGCACTGTTACCAAATTTGGGAGTTGTACCGCGATGCGGTATGGAGCTAAATGTGGCCTCTGCATGTCTCTGGAGGATCCATGATTGAGTCACACTATCCATACGGAGCCTCCGAACACATTTTGGATTAAGCATAAATGAGCTTTTATCCTAAATGCCAATCACCAAAAGAGGGGACTAATGCAAGTGTGGATTAAATCGACTTTAGTACATGCTGTCAAAAGGCTGCATTCTGCAATGCGGACGGGAGTAACAGCCACCTAATTTAGTTGACAACATTGTACATAAAACAGCGCTACAGTGCAGCTCTTTTTACTCTAATCTTGAGGGGTGTATCTTTAAAACATGCAACCAACCCCCTGATCCCTTACATAACTAGGCCAATCATATGCTTCAATGTGCCGCGGTTCACAGTGCTGTGGCAAGACAGGACAATGAAAGAGGTTACGCTCGTGATGATGTTAAATTGAATGTGCAGATGCTCCGATTTCAAAACGATTCGGAGCACAGATGAAAGGTTAACGCGCTGACTATGCAATGGACTACATAAAAGCAGTACTTTTCAATGGACTAGATAAAAGCAGTACTTTTCAATGCGTGAAATATAAGAGGTGTGCCGTGAGAAGAGGGTCAAATGCGGGTCAAATGCGTGTCTCACGGCCACTGCGTTAGAGTTGGCGTTATTTGTTCCCCTATTCAAAAAAATGGGGCAATAGGGCTTGAAAGGACTACAGTAAAACATCAAATTATAAATGACTTATTATAAGATTTCACCTTTCTTATAACTGTAAAATAAATATGAGCATACTTAGTGACAGTACAATATTGGCACTGTTTCATATGGCTGACGACAGAGACTTTTCTGCCAAACGTCCTCTGAGCGGCGTTGAGATACCATTCAAATTTGTGCAGACTCGTTACAACTTCAGAGCTATAAATCCGCCTGAGAACATCACAGCGAGCTGAAACCACTGTTGTTGCATCCGCTTGACTTTTTACATGTGCTGTGAGATTCACAGGCAAAGAAAATGTGACGCGTCGCTCCCTATGCAAATACCAGATTTCCTGTGTCCGTGAAACTCACAGCTGCGCTTGCAATAGCGCATATGAATCAGGACAACCAGCGCGTTCATAGAGTGTATGTAACGCCGTTCACAGAGCGGCTTGTTCACAGAAATATCATTCGGAATCGAGGACTTAACATCTAAGAGAGCAAGAAACCAACAATTGTCAATAGTAGTGATAATAACCAATAACATAGCCAATAGCATTAATAACCCATGACAACTTCCTGTAGCTAGTTACAGAAATCCTGGTTAAACGTCATACGATTACAGAGGTAACTTCAGGCCAAGAGACAGTCACACGAGAGCTCTGAAATCCTGACTCCTGAGCCATACCTTGTCCAGAGTCAGCATGTAGAAGTTACAGATGTCGTTATCCTGGGCGTGTTTGATCCTGACCCGGCACTCATCCTCATCGATCACTTCTCCTACGTACTCATTCACAAACTCCCCCTGAGAACACAACCATGATCGTCAGCATGAGAGACACAGTGGAACACTCATTCTACTACCAATCATTCTACTACTCAAATAATTACTCTTGGATTCATCTGAGAGCTCCCTTGGGTTTAACTGACTTTTGAAAGGGTAATTTACATGTAAAGATCATTGCAGATAGACTTGTGCAAATCAATGTTTCAAAGCCATGATGGCCATTGATGACAGGGCTTCGTCAACTTTATGGTTTGATGATTAGATTAACATATCACTGATTACCATTTCAAAAGTCATACTTCATGATTCCTTTAACATCCAAAATATTATTTACACTTTCTAGAAAAAAAGTCTGCTGGAATTGAAATCTGTCTGGATTGAAGAAGAATCAAATAAAGCCCGTTTCAAATCTATAGCCTTTTTAAAATATAGTTTAAGCCCCAGGGGATACAGTTTCATGGTGGCACATTGATCTCTACTTTACATGATTAATGGTAAAACCTCTACCATTACCTTCTTGATGTCATGGGCACAGCGAAGGCCCCAGCCTCGTGCCAGAGTCCTGAAGATCTCCACCTGGCTGTACTGGCGTTTGGTGAAGGCCTGGTTCAGGCAGCCATTGCCCGCTGGGCACACCTGGGGGTGGCACTCGTACATCAGCATGCGGTTAATACACTCAGAGTCGATGCCACACGGGTTCTCGTCTGAAGCCGTGCAGTTACAGCGTGGGATCTCTGATAGGTCGGCCGTGATGAACTGCACCTTCCCGATTGGCCGATTCACCTGAGGGGTTAGGCGAGTGACTTCAGAGGAATGAAGTTGCAAAGGACGGTGTGGTAATACTTCTACAGCTCAAAACTAAAACTTAAAGGTCCAACGCAGACTTTTTAAAATCTCAATATCAAATAATTTCTGGGTAACAATTAAGTACCTCACCTTACTGTATTCAATAAAAATGGTCAAAAATGTACAAAAATAGCTTGTTAGCAAAGAGCAATTTCTCAAGCACGATTTCTGTTAGTTGGGAGTCTGGGAGTGGTCTAAGTGGGGAAGGGAAAACTGAAAACTAGCTGTTATTGGCAGAAAGGTTTGTAACTCTCCTTCTTATTGGTCTATTAACTAATTTACCGTCTGGTGACGTTACCAGGCAGGCCAAAACTTCATCCCTCCAAAACAGGCTGAAATTTCAGGCAGTCTTATCAGACAGCTCTTACACTAAAAGGCCATTATTATAATTTTCACAATTTTACATTATTATTGCAACGTCATAGTAGAAATACACACTGAGTGTACAAAACATTAGGAACACCTGCTGTTTCCATGACATAGACAGACCAAGTGAATCCAGTTGAAAGCAATGATACTTTATTGATGTCACCTGTTAAATCCACTTCAATCAGTGTAGATGAAGGGGAGGAGACAGGTTAAAGACTGATTTTAAATCTTGAGATATGGATTGTGTATGTGTGCCATTCAGAGGGTGAATGGGCAAGACAAAATATTGACGTGCCTTTAAATGGGGTATGGTATTAGGTGACAGGCGCACTGGTTTGGGTGTGTCAAGAACTGCAACGCTGCTGGGTTTTTCACACTCAACAGTTTCCTTTGTGTATCAAGAATAGTCCACCACCCAAAGGACATCCAGCCAACTTCACACAACTGTGGGAAGCATTGGAGTCAATATGGGCTAGCATCCCTATGGAACACTTTCGACACCTTTTAGAGTCCATGCCCCAATGAATTGAGGCTGTTCTGAGGGCAAAAGCAGGTACAACTCAATATTAGGAAGATGTTCCTAATATTTTGTCCACTCAGTGTATATTAAACACAGGAAAGTCATGTTTTTGACTTCAATGGGCCTTTAATGTATACATTTTGTGCGGCAAGAGATGTGGCAGTTATGGTACCTTGATGTGTCTGTATGGAGGGGGTTTCTTGTCATTCCTCCTGTCCTCCTGAAGCTGTCTCAGTTCTTTCTCTGCCTGCAGTTTCAGAAACCTGCGAGCAGCTTCCTCCAAAGCTGGGGAAAGATTAACATAAAGTCAACGACAACCGTGTCACAATTCACTTTGACAAAACACTCTTACTCTCTGCACACACCCACGCTACACACCCACGCTACACACACTTGCACAGCTCAAGCCTCCCCTTCAAATGTGCTCTACTGCCAATCAAAATTGGTGTGAATACCTTTCTTGTAGATGACGTCTACACCTTTCCCCATCTTCTCCTTGTTGTTGGTGTCTACGTCCATGTAGGGGAAGACTCTGGCTTGGTAGGTCCACAGGTAGTCGTTGGAGCCAAAAAAGTGCACAGGGAACTCGCCTACGTCGTGCCTCATACGTAGGATGTTTTCCGGGATGTTCTTGGGATGGTTGACCTCCGCAGGCCACCACCTAGACAGAAGATAGGAAGGGAAAAGACGATATGAACGAGAAAAGGAAATGGGCCATGGCAGAAAAACCACAACCATTTGCAACCACTGCCATATTGTGAAGAGAAATACAGGTGCATTTCAGTTCTCAGTACCTTGGTGGTTTTGTAATGTCAGAACACCTAAAGGACACTTTATCATGAGGAATGTGGTTCAGGCAGGGGAGGACTTAATATCCTGGATGCCATCTGTTTCGTCTTTAGGCAACTTGTTGTTGTTTTGCCAAACCAATGGTTAGCCAGTGAGGTTGGTCCCCAGGCGGCTGTACTGACCTGTACCGGCCCACTTTGACCCACAGGATGTCCTTATAGTGGGGCTTCTTCCCGGCCTGGCAGTCGTTACAGAACCAGCTGCCCTCGGGCATGTCGATGTTCAGACACTCCCGGTGGAAGGCAGCAGGACACGACTCACAGCACAACAGACTGCCCCCTGGAGCATGGGAGAGGAATAACAGTTTGTCTACTGGATTGGTCTATGAGAATAAAAAACTCAGATGAGCAAACAGAGATGTAACTGGGCTGTAGTACATATGAACTCTGATCATGTGTTCTGCGAAAATTGTACCCTGATCATGTAATACACATTACATATGTAGGTAAGTATTTACTGAGTGTATCTATGCATATCGGACTCTAACAACCCAACATATGTGGATGCCGGCGTACCTTCAGAGCAGACAAAGCACCAGCTGACGTTGACGTGTTCATGGTTTCGGAATCCCCTGCGGGGGGTGAAGTGGTTGGGACACAGGAAGCTGTTGTTGGCCAGGACCACACTGCCCGCTGCCATGCAGTAATCGTTGGCATGGTACGCCACAGGGCATCGCACACAGCGTGTCAGACGACCTACAGGACACACAACACAGGGGGGACAGAGGCAGAATGAGCTGTTAGTTAGAATATCTAGTACACATACAGTACCCATCGAAAGTTTGGACACACCTACTCATTCAAGAGTTTTTATTTATTTGTTACTATTTTCTACATTGTACAATAATAGTGAAGACATCAAAACTATGAAATAACAAATATGGAATCATGTAGTAACCAAAAAATTGTTAAACAAATTAAAATATATTTTATATTTCAGATTCTTCAAAGTAGCCACCCTTTGCCTTGCCAACAGCTTTGCACACTCGTGGCATTCTCAGAACCAGCTTTATGAGGTAATTACCTGGAATGCATTTCAATTAACAGGTGTGCCTTGTTAAAAGTTCATTTGTGGAATTTGTTTCCTTCTTTATGCATTTGAGCCAATCAGTTGTGTTGGGACAAGATATGATTGGTATACAGGAGATAGCCCTATTTGGTAAAAGACCAAGTCCATATTATGGCAAGAACAGCTCAAATAAGCAAACAGAAACGACAGTCCATTATTACTTTAACTTCTTATGGGCAGGTGGGACAGTAGCGTACCACCTGGCCAACATCCGGTGAAATTGCAGAGCGCGAAATTCAGAAATACCAAATTCAAATATTTAACATTCTTGAAAATATATGTGTTATGCATCAAAATAAAGCTTGTTAATCCAGCCGCTGTGTCAGATTTCAAAAAGGCTTTACGGCGAAAGCAAACCATGCGATTTTCTGAGGACAGCGCCCCACATACAAACACATGAAAATCATATCTCAACCAGGCAGGTGCGCCACAAAAGTCAGAAATAGCGATAATTAATGCTTTACCTTTGAAGATATTCTTCCCAAAAACATCACAAAACGTCCTTTTGTTCGATAATGTCCTTCTTTATGTCTCAAAAATGTCAATTTATTTAGCGTGTTTGATTCAGAAATACACCGGTTTCAACTCGTCCAACATGCCTACAAAGTATCTAATAAGTTACCTGTAAACTTGGTCGAAACATTTCAAACAACATTCCTAATCCAACCTCAGGTACCCTAAAACGTAAATAATCAATAAAATTTAAGATGGAATAAACTGTTTGTAATACCGGATAGAAACAACGTGAAGCATGCTCCAGTTCATGCACACCAAAACAGTAGAGTCCACCTGGAGTGACACTTACAATACTGCCCTCTACCCTAGAGGTTAAGACAGGCAGATCAGTCAATATGGAAAATTTGAAGAACTGAAAGTTTCTTCAAGTGCAGTCGCAAAACCCATCAAGCGCTATGATGAAACTGGTTCTCATGAGGACTGCCACTGGAAAGGAAGACCTAGAGTTACCTCTGCTGCTGAGGATAAATTGTTAGTTAACTGCACCTCAGATTGCAGCCTAAATAAATGCCTCACAGAGTTCAACTAACAGACACATCTCAACATCAACTGTTCAGAGGAGAATGCATGAATCAGGCCTTCATGGTCAAATTGCTGCAAAGAAACCACTACTAAAGGACACCGATAATAAGAAGAGACTTGTTTGGGCCAAGAAACACGAGCAATGGACATTACACCGGTGGAAATCCGTCCTTTGGTCTGATGAGTCCAAATTTGAGATTTCTGTTCCATCCGCCGTGTCTTTGTGAGACACAGAGTAGGTGAACGGATGATGTCTGCATGTGTGGTTCCCACAGTGTAGCATGTCGGAGGAGGTGTGATGGTGCTTTGCTGGTGACACTGTCAGTGATTTATTTAGAATTCAAGGTACACTTAACCAGCATGGCTACCGCAGCATTCTGCAGTGATACTCCATCCCATCTGGTTTGCTCTTAGTGGGACTATCATTTGTTTTTCAACAGGAAAATGACCCAAAACACAGCTCCAGGCTGTACTTGACCAAAGAGAGTGATGGAGTACTGCATCAGATGACCTGGAATCCACAATCACCAGACCTCAACCCAATTGAGATGGTTTGGGATGAGTTGGACCGTAGAGTGAAGGAAAAGCAGCCAACAAGTGCCCAGCATATGTGGGAACTGTTGGAAAAGCATTCCTCGTGAAGCTGGTTGAGAGAATGCCAAGAGTCTACAAAGCTGTCATCAAGGCAGTGGGTAGCTACTTTGAAGAATCTCAGATATAAAATATATTTGGATTTGTTTAACACTTTTTTGGTTACTACATGACTCCATATGTGTTATTTCTTAGTTTTGATATCTTCACTTTATTCTACAATGTAGAAAATTGTAAAAATAAATAAAAACCCATGAATGAGTAGTTGTGTCCAAACCTTTGACTGGTATTGTATATTTACTTCCCACAGCTAATTTCAAGTAGTGGGTCTTTCTATCATGGTGTTGATATGAACTATCTGAATTTCTTGTGCAAAATGAAAATTATTTGAGAAAACACATGTTTGCAAACATTTAACCTCATCCCGTTCTCCTGTAGAGTTACCAGGGTAAGGTGATTGCAATTGAGAAGATTTGCATAAAATCTAATTAAACTGAACTGTGCTGGGTGGGTGGAGCAAAGCAGCACACACCTTTGGGGATGGAGGGGTTGACAGGGTTAGTGATGAAGCAGGACAGACAGACGTGGAGGGAGCAGCGGAAGCCCCCGTGCAGGGGGGCAACGGGAGCGTGATTGGCGATACACTCTCCATGGTAGAACTTCCCACACACTGGGATCATACAGCGCCTCACGTTCTCCCCGGGCTTCTTACACGCAAAACAGGTATGGACACCTAGCAACAAACACATCAAGTTTAATAAACTGGTTTGCTTTTACAAGCCAGAGAGGGGAGAGAATCAGCAAAATTATGTGTGAAACAATCAGATAGCACACTGATAACTCTAGATGCAACTAATAATAGTCTTTCCACAATTTTGTCCAAGTAGGAATGAGGCATAAAAAATATGTTAATGAGGATACAGTGGTTGTGTTTTTACAGAATATATGCTTGACCCACCAGACTTGCACTCCTGGCAGACGAACTTCCCTTTAGGAGGCTCTGTGAGGCCGCTACACTGGAGGTGGAAGGCCCCACAACACTGGCCCTCACACAGCAGAAGCTCCCCAGTCTTCTCACATACCTACCCGTACAGTCCATAAAGGTTTACACAACATTAGAACAATGTACACAGCTGTCTGAAACTTTCTGATGGGCAAAGAGCAAATAGACTCCACAATCACTTATAGCACTTTAACCTTTTCACATGTGAGTTCCAAATATCCCTAACTGTAACCCCAGCGTGAGTTGTTTTATGCACATTCCAAAATGTGATTGTTTCGCAACATGATAGTTATCACATGCTGCCTGATAATTATCTGTAGGTTATGTTTCAACTTGTCAATTTCAAATTATTTTCTGTCAAGTTTTATTCTCTAACAACAGTTTGAATTGAGGTGTGTTCCGCCTCCTCATTAATTCACATAGAAGTATCCCATTTCACTGTTGCAGACAATTTATGTTTGAGGCTTTACTGAGCTGGACAAATTTCTTCAAGGAGAGCCCAAGCACTTCCCCAGTGTTACGCAGATCAAGTATGCAGACATTTACCCAGTCTTGCACAAACTTTTTCCCTCTGGCACATTTTTTGGCTGGCGCTCACAATGCCACTATTGTTGTTTTCCCAAAAAATTATAACTTTGGACATGTGTGTTGCTATCAAAGTAAGTGCCTTATTTTCTGCATAACGTGTTGTCGTTTCACAGTACAGTACCAGTCAAGAGTTTGGACACACCTACTCATTCAAGGGTTTTTCTTGATTTTTTCTTGATTTTCTACATTGTAGAATAATAGTGAAGACATCAAAACTATGAAATAGCACGTATGGAATCATGTAGTTACCAAATAAGTGTTAAACAAATCCAAATATATTTTATATTTGAGATTCTTCAAAGTTGCCACCCTTTGCCTTGATGACAACTTTGCACACTCTTGGCATTCTCAGAACCAGCTTCACCTGGAATGCTTTTCCAACAGTCTTGAAGGAGTTCCCACATATGCTGAACACTTGTTGGCTGCTTTTCCTTCACTCTGCGCTCCAACTCATTCCAAACCATCTCAATTTGGTTAAGATAGGGTGATTGTGGAGGCCAGGTCATATGTTGCAGGTCATCAGACCAAAGGACAGATTTCCACCCATCTAATGTCCATTGCTCGTGTTTCTTGGCCCAAGCAAGTCTCTTCTTCTTATTAGTGGTGGTTTCTTTGCAGCAATTCGACCAGGGAGGCCTGATTCACACAGTGTCCTCTGACCAGTTGATGTTGAGATGTGTCTGTGAAGCATTTATTTGGGCTGCAATTTCTAAGGTTGGTAACTGAATTTATCCTCTGCAGCAGACGTAACTCTGGGTCTTCCTTTCCTGTGGTGGTCCTCATGAGAGGCAGTTTCATCATAGTGCTTGATGGTTTCTGCGACTGCACTTGAAGAAACTTTCAAAGTTCTTCAAATTATCCGTATTGACTGAGCTGCATGTCTTAAAGTAATGATGGATTGGCATTTCTCTTTACTTATTTAAGATGCTCTTGCCATAATATGGACTTGGTCTTTTACCAAATAGGGCTATCTTCTGTACACCAACCCTACCTTGTCACAACACAACTGATTGGCTCAAACGCATTAAGAATGAAAGAAATTCCACAAATGAACTTTTACCAAGGCACACTTGTTAATTGAAATGCATTCCAGTTGACTACCTCATGAAGCTGGTTGAGAGAATGCCAAGAGTGTGCAAAGCTGTCATCAAGGCAAAGGGTGGCAATGTCGAAGAATCTTTAACATAAAATATATTTAGATTTGTTTAACACTTTGTTGGTTACTACATGATTCCATATGTGTTATTTCATAGTTTCTACAATGTAGAAAATAGTAAAAAATAAAGAAAAACCCTTGAATGAGTAGGTGTGTCCACATTTTTGACTGGTACTGTATGTACAGTATATGTAGAGCATAATGTATTTACAGTTTTATTCACATTGACATGTACTTGTGACAAATAATGCATTCCGATTATTGCATAGATTGTAATAGATACCTGCGATATGTGTAAAATACTCTTTTAAGGTTGTACTAATTATGATGAGCTAATGCTAAGCTATTTGCCAGCTATGTGAGGCACCATGTTTGTTGACATTATACAATGCATTCTGGGTGTCACGTAAACATCTGTCAGACCAAAGATGTTATAATGAGATGAAGGAATGGTTCACTTATCTTTCGAGTAAACTTCCGCAATTGAATGGAAGTGATTGATCGTAGACGACACACCACTTCAACATGCATACTGCAAACAGACCAAACTCATCTTGCCTCCTCTTCATATCTTTGGTTGGAGTGAAAAAACAAACATGGTGGCGCGCACAAACTAAATATCGGCGGATTACTTAAGATTTTTAGAAAGTGTTTTACTCAATTATTTCGATCAATGGTGAGCTCACCCATGATGTGATGAATTATAAATAGTAATTGCTGTTAGATAATTCATATTGTGGTTTCTGTCAGCCGAGAGTTAGTGCTAGGACTAATGTAGCCTACATTTTCCGGCTGAATGATTGTGTTATGACGTTGCTACTTCTGTGAATGTCTGAACATTGCATCCAAAAATAAACTGCTCACATTCAGGACATAACTTTGTGAGGACTGTGTTTGTGCAAAATGTTTCTGTGAAAAAACAGTGTGGCCAGCTCAATCGCAGACTGTTGCGTCAATCGAAACTGGACGTTCTAAATAAGAGTTCTAATCACACCGGTTTGAGCATATCCTGCAGGGACCACTGTAGAATGATCACACCCGTTTGTTGGTACATATCAAAGGGTTAAATAAACACAAGGTAACCACTCTTTTTATAGATTTTTTTCCCAATTTCGTGGAATCCAATTGGTAGTCATAGTCCTGTCCCATCGCTGCTTCTCCTCTACAGACTCGGGAGAGATGAAGGTCACGAGCCGTACGTCCTCCAAAACACAACCCAGCCAAGCCGCACTGCTTCTTGACACAACGTCCACTTAACCCGGAAGCCAGCTGCACCAATGTGTCAGAGAAAACACTATACACCTGACTAACGTGTCAGCGTGCATTGTGCCCGGCACGCCACAGGAGTCGCTAGTGCACGATGGGACAGGAATATCCCTGCCGGCCAAGCCCTCCCCTAACCCAGACAAAGCTGAGCCAATTGTGCGCCACCCCATGGGTCTCCCGGGCGCGGCCTGCTGCGACAGAGCTTGGACTCAAACCAGGATCTCTAGTGGCACAGCTAGCGATGCAGTGCCTTAGACCACTGCGCCACTCTGGAGGCCCCTTACCACTCTTATATTGGTGATGTTAGACGTACTCACCTGACACACATTCTCCTTCAATGAGGCGACGCCCCCTCTGTCCACTATGATCTTCTTATTGGGGAAGAGTGTGTCATCGCACTGTGAAGACTCCTCCCTCATGGATGAAAAGCTGTCATCGAAACTGGATGCAAAACCCTGAGGTGCAAATAAGAAGAAAATCAGCAGGACAGTTCAAGCGCCGAAAGCCACATTGCAAGCAATCATGCCGTAACACTATTCGATGCAGAATTTTTTTTTTCAGGTACATATTGATGCATGTTTTAGTGTTATTGTTTTCTTTTTTGGGTCGTTATTTTGTAATTACAATTTTACCATGTAATTTCTATGTTATTATCAGGTAAAACATATGGACCATCAAATTAAGCTGCAGATTTAACCTCTTGTCTGACCTCTGGGTCTATGGTGTCCCTCCCATCGTCATGGAGATTAGTGTCCTTAGTGGGGGGCGTGGTGAGGTCGATGTCTGACCCCCTCTCCATGCAACTCTGTGTCTGGGGGCAGGGTGCAGGGGTGCAGGGCAACATTGTGGAGGATGCAGTGGTGGATGTCATTGGTTGCTTGATCTTTGATTTAAAGGATTGTTGTCCAGAGCCTGGGGGAAAAAACAGTCAAGTCAACTTTGACCCCAAGACCAATCAAACCTCTGAATTGACAATCATGAGGTAAATGAAAGCAGTATCACAAAGCATTGTGATAAACAGTGTATAGCCTTACATTTCTTAATGCTTTTCCTGTACACATCTTACACAACAGTGGGAAAGACGCTTAAGAACTGTGTAATGCGGACAGTTTGAGGGAGGTCCTTCCTGTGTAGACTGACCTGAATGAACAGCCTGGCTTGATGAGCTGGACTTCAGGGACTTGACCTGTAATACACAATTAACCAGTCAACCCCTGCTGTAAAGCCTTCACTACTGTGAAAATCAATGGACCCATAAGATACAAAAATCCTTAAAGGGGCAATCTGTAATTGGTAAATTTTTTTCTTTACTTTAAAATTAATTATATATAGCAATTGTTTCTTGAAGAATGTAACGTATAAATGCCTCATGAGCTTATTTCAACTGTCTAACCCCATCAGACCCAATATATATATATTTCCCTCCACTGTTTGTAAACAATGTCATTGTAAACAAACACTGTATAGCTTAAAAACATGATTAAAACTATCATTTTGATCTCATAGATGGTCAGTCCTTGCATCCATTGCCCCATCTATGAATTTGGTGGTTACATTTCTCCAGCTCCATTCCTAAGCTCTTTACCCAAAAAGGTGTGGGGTGTATGCTTTGTTATTGATTGAACTGCACATTGTCCCCTTAACCTTTCCGCTACCGACCCACCTCGACAACATCCGGTGAAGAGCGCCAAATTCAAAATACAGAAATAGTCATAATAAACATTTATAAAAAATACAAATTTATACATCGGCTTGAAGATTAACTTCTTGTTAATCCAGCCACTTTGTCAGATTTCAAAAAGGCTTTTACGGCGAAAGCATACTATGCGATTATCTGAGGACAGCGCCCCACTTACAAAAGCATACAATAATTTTACAACCAAGTAAAGGAATTACAAAAGTCAGAAATAGCGATAAAATGAATCACTTACCTATGATGATTTTCATATGGTTGCAGTCACAACAGTCCCAGCTACACAATAAATGTTTGTTTTGTTCGATAAAGTCCCTCTTTATGTCCCAAAAACTCAGTTTTGTTGGTGCGTTTTGTTCAGTAATCAACTGGCTCAAAGGCGATCAAAAAATACAGAAAAATACATCCTAATAGTACCGGTAAAGTTCGTCGAAACATGTCAAACGATGTTTATAATTAATCCTCATGTTGTCAATTGTCTAAATAATCGATAATATTTCAACCGGACAAAAGCGTATTCAATAGAAAGGAAAAATAACAAAGGGCGTGCACTTGGTCACACACGCAAACCAGCACTGCATGATTCTACAGTCCACTGACAGAAAGTCTCATTCTTCTTAATTTTTCAGAAAACAAGCCTGAAACAATGTCTAAAGACTGTTGGCATCTAGTGGAAGCCATAGGAACGGCAATCTGGGTCCTAACACATTAGATACTCTATACTCTCTTCAATTGAAAACTACCCACATCTAAAAAATCCCACTTCCCGGATGGATTTTCCTGAGGTTTTCACCTGCCATATCAGTTCTGTTATACTCATAGACATTTTTTTTTTATTGGAAACTTTAGAGTGTTTTCTATCCAAATCTACCAATTATATGCAAATCCAAGCTTCTGGGCCTGAGTAACAGGCAGTTTTCTTTGGGCACGCTTCTCATCCAGATGTCGAAATACTGCCCACAAGCCAAAATAAGTTTTAACCTTTCTAGGGCAGGGGTTCCGCTCGACAACATTCCGCTGAAAAGGCTGCGCGCAAAATTCAAAAATATTTTTTAGAAATATGTAACTTTCCAACATTAACAAGTCCAATACAGCAAATGAAAGATAAACATCTTGTTAATCTACCCATTGTGTCCGATGTCAAAAATGCTTTACAGCGAAAGCACAACATATGATTATGTTAGGTCATAGCCAAGTCGAAAAAACACAGCCATTTTTCCAGCCAAAGATAGGAGTCACAAAAAGCAGAAATATAGATTAAAATGAATCACTAAACTTTGATGATCTTCATCAGATGACACTCATAGGACATCATGTTACACAATACATGTATGTTTCGATCGATAATGTGCATATTTATATCCAAAAATCTCTGTTTACATTGGCGCCTTACGTGCAGTAATGTTTTCATTCCAAATCATCCGGTGATTTTGCAGAAATACTCATAATAAACATTGATAAAAGATACAAGTGTTATTCACAGAATTAAAGATAGACTTCTCCTTAATGCAACCGCTGTGTCAGATTTCAAAAAAGCTTTACGGAAAAAGCATAATCTGAGAACGGCGCTCAGAACCCAAAACAGCCAGAGGAATATCCGCCATTTTGGAGTGAACAAAGTTAGAAACAACACCATAAATATTCACTTACCTTTGATGATCTTCATCAGACGGCACTCCCAAGAATCCCAGTTCAACAATAAATGACTGATTTGTTCCATAAAGTCCATCATTTATGTCCAAATAGCCACTTGTTGTTAGCGTGTTCAGCCCAATAATCCATCTTTTTAAAAAATTTTTTTATTTATTTTACTAGGCAAGTCAGTTAAGAACAAATTCTTATTTTCAATGACGGCCTAGGAACAGTGGGTTAACTGCCTGTTCAGGGGCAGAGCGACAGATTTGTACCTTGTCAGCTCGCGGATTTGAACTTGCAACCTTCCGGTTACTAGTCCAATGCTCTAACCACTAGGAATCAATCTTTAGGATGTTTTTAACATAAAATATCAATAATGTTCCAACCGGAGAATTCCTTTGTCTTCAGAAAAGCACTGGAACGAGAGGTAACTCTGTCGGGAGCGCACGTCATGAGACCAAGGCACTCTGCCAGACCACTGACTCAAAGAGGTCTCATGAGCCCCTCCTTTATAGTAGAATCCTCATTCAAGTTTCTAAAAGACGGTTGACATCTAGTGGAAGCCGTAGGAAGTGACACTTTATCCATATCCCACTGTGTATTCGGAGGCCAAGCTTTGAAAAACTACAAACCTCAGATGTCCCACTTCCTGGTTGGATTTTTCTTAGGTTTTCGCCTGCCATATGGGTTCTGTTATACTCACAGACATCATTCAAACAGTTTTAGAAACTTCAGAGTGTTTTCTATCCGATACTAATACTAATATGATATATTAGCATCTGGGACAGAGTAGGAGGCAGTTTACTCTGGGCACGCTATTCATCCAAAAGTGAAAATGCTGCCCCCTATCCCAAAAAGGTTAATGAACAAAGCACAACCATTCCCTAACCCCTCCATACCTTTTTCTTTGGGATTGTGGCAGCCTCTGAGTATTCCAGAATCTTCAGAGTGGGTTTTCTCTGTCTCTTACGGATGGTTTCCAAGTAAGGAATGTCACCTGCCACAGGACAGCGTTATTATGGACCTTTACACACATCTGGGTTAATGAGGTGTTTAGGATCTAAGACCACTACTACAGAGGAGTAATGTAATAAAACCAGTAATTCCTTGGTTTCAGGGCACATTGCTTACGAAAACATTTTGTAATTTTTTGCAATTCAACCAAAGTATACATTTGATATGTAACTGGTTTCTCACCAACATTCTTTGTAAGACTGTCACACAACAGCGAAGGGTCTGCTTCAGGAGGCAGGGTTAGAGTATCTATGGACAGGATAGGTGCATCCTGAGGGGGAGTGTTCTCTATTCGGGGAGGGGCTTGTCCATTTGGGGTCTTGGATGGTTCCTCTGGGGGCAGGGATTGTATTTCAGGAAGTGGGTTCAGAGGGGCATGGTCATGTGTGGGTTTCTCTGATGGTAGGGGATCTGGTTTGTTGCTGTTGGACTGTGCCACCTGGAAAAGCATGAAGAGGGTATAGAACTGGTATGATGATACAAAACCCTGAAAATCCAAGAGATGTAATACTGTATGTTTGAGTGAGCTACCTTTCCCAAAGACTGGGGGGCCTTTTTCTGTTTCTTCCTTGTGGAGAATATCTGATCATACTCTTCTGTCCATTCTATGAGTCTTTTGCTTGGTTTTCTAATTCGTTTATGTGCTGATGAAGGACAAGTGTGCAAAAAGTATGAATATGCCACACATGTAAAAACCATGACATTTCATGATCTACAGAATTTGGCATCATGGCCCTGAATCTGAAGCTATCACATTATAGCTTTTGATATTTTCATTATGGTATAATTCCCAAAGCAAAGTCAATGCATTGATCAGTCATATTCTCCTTTGGGATACCTTTCTGTCAAACCAAGAAGAAGAAAAAACTATTCCTTACCTGTGGGAGCCTCCTGGCCTTCCCCAGTACTTTGTGTAGTGTTTGCAGAATTGATGGTAGGGATAATCTGCTGGTCCAACCTTGTCTTTGTCTGAAAGGACACCGATGGGTCTGCACCACCCTGCTCCAAAGGCACCATGTTCTGTAGTCTCTCATTCATTAGCCCACTGCAGCCCTCCCACAACCCCCCTAATGTCCCTGAATCATGGTTAAACTTCGGACAGGCATTGCTAGAAAGATGGTGTGAGGCCTCCATCCCAAGGTAGCCAGGTCCAGGAGACCTCTTACCACAAGGCTCTTTTCCATTAGGTTTATTTTTAGTCCCAGACAAGCCTCTCTTTTTGGCTGACCTTTTCAAGTCCTGGTTTATGCTGCCTTGAAGTTGTGGGATTTCTACTTTCAGAGAAGACTTGAGCTTGGGTTTGGCCTTTGTTTTGCCCTTGCACTGTTGACTTTTACTGAGACTAGGGCCTCGACTGAGTGACTCCTCTCCTAGTAAGGGTGGAATTACTGAAGGCTCCTCTTTTACATGGGCAGTGGGTGGTCCGATTTCCAGCTCCAGGGGTGTACCATGTTTCTCCCTGGTATCGTGCTCGTCCTTCAGCAGCATGAGAAAAGTACTGAACTTGTAGTTAGTGTCTGGTTTAAAAGACACATGTTTTCCATCACCATCACTTGATTCCAGGGACTTGAAGGATAACTCTTTGATGTCTTTGAAGACATCCATGGGAGAGAAGCATGGCGAGGGAGAGGAACAGGAGGAGATGTGAGACACACAGTTCTCTTGCTTTTCCTTCCCAGAAGTTAGAGGTATGAAATCCGCAGGCATCTGGGATACAAAGAAGCTCTCACTTTCTGTCTTAACCTCTGCCTCAATGTCCTTCGACCTGGTGAACTTTGATGAAGAGCAATTTGGAAAAGCCATGATCTGATTATCGTTGTCAACCTTTGAAGGTTTGTCCTCTGTATAACAGTGTGTTTTGGTCTCTGGTTTATCAGAGAGCGTGTTTGTGGAAGATGAGACCTTCCGCTCAGCTTCCTCCATAGCTTTAAGAGCTCTGGTCATGAGGCGGTTGCTAGCGGGCAGATGCACAGGCTGCTTGCCCAGGTCCTTCGACTGATCCGTGAGCTTGGGCACACTTAAGACTGGAGTCTTAAACTGATTACCAGTAATTTCTTTGACTGTTGCATTGGACACTGGAGTCTTCGACTGATCAGCAGGGCGTTCTTTGACTATTACACTGGACACTGAAGTCTTCAACTGATGACTAGAGCATTCCTTGATTGCCACACTGGACACTTGTGTCTGTCTGTTGACAGCAGCTGCAGTTTGAGTATTTTTCTTGCAGGGGCCCTTGCTAAAGGAATTGTGTTTAGATATGGAGGTGGTAGTGATGAGTCGCCTGTCTTTTCCTGGTTTGCTGAACCACAGGCCAGTTTGGACTTCAGGCTGCTTCTTCACTTTTTCTACTACTGGAACTGAGGGCTGAGTCTGAGAGGGCTTGGATTGACGCTCAAGTGCTTTAGGACACAAAATATTGGGGATAGAGTCAATGTCCAAATACGGACATTCTTCGATGTCCCCCTCTGGCTTGTCAGTGCTTCCAAATGTTTCGGTGTTGAAGAACTCATTTTTAGCTTTTGATGCTTTAGTTGGATTCTTCTTCCTCTGAGGCTTCTTGAAAATGCTTCCTTTTGGGGAAGATTTACTTTGTGGTGACACAGTTCCGTTTGTTATGTGACTTGGTGCAGGGGATATAGAGGCAGATGGAATGGAAGAAGGGGGAATTGGAAGGTCCTTGTTCTCTAATATGGACCCATCATGGAGGGTTGTATCTATGGAGTCAGGTCTAGAGGGCCCCATTTTGGGCCGCTCTGGGAGGACAGCTTCTGCCTCAGCCACACTTTTTCCCCAAGATGCTTTAAAACGCTTGGGTATCTATGGAGGAAAATAAAGTGTTTTTGTAATCACAAATATATGTATTTTGGATATATTCAGGTAAAACATGATTGGTTATTGTCCAACATACAAAAAAGCTGAGCCACATGTTTGATTCACATTAATAATTACAGTGTATTTGTAGTCTTTGTCTCTTTGCCTTCCTCTCCTGCGTATCAAGGGGAGCTGTTCAAACTCAAAGCCTCCATGAAAAGTGTGTGTAGCTTTTCCTGCGACCCAGGCCAGTTCCAACGGCTCTCCAAAGGTCCTGATGTGGTACTGCCGACAAGGCCTATCACTGGGCTCTGAAACATCACCACACAGGAGCAAAGGATCCGGTAGATTTCATATTCATTTAACCTTTATCACAGGTATAAAATACATTTTGCAAGAGAGATGTGTCCATTTCAATGTAAAGTCGATTGTGAAATATAACACTTCCAAGCTAGTACAAATCTGTTCTACAAGATCAGTTAAAAAAAACAATGAGTTGTTACAATAATACCCAGGACCAGGGCCTACCTTTCATTTTGTGGTAGGTTCCCTGTACTGGGTCAACTGTCATCTCACAAGGCCACCAGGGTCTTCGGTTGAACTTTGCCCATATAACTTCACCCTCTAAAAACTTTACAGGTGGAAGGGACTTCTTCTTTGGGCTGTCCATCTGTTGATAGACATCAAATAATCAATATTTAAATTACTTCAAGAAATGTTTAAATTCATGTTATATGCAGTACCAGTCAAATGTTTGGACACACCTACTCATTCAAGTTTTTATTTTATTTTACTATTTTCTAGAATAGTGAAGACATCAAAACTATGAAATAACAGATATGGAATCGTGTAGCAACCAAAAAAGTGTTAAACAAATCAAAATGTATAGATGTTTAGATTTAAGATTCTTCAAAGTAGGTACCCTTTGACTTGATGACAGCTTTGCACACTCTTGGCATTCTCTCAACCAGCTTCATGAGACAGTCACCTGGAATGCATTTCAATTAACAGGTGTGCCTTGTTAAACGTTAATTTGTGCAATTTCTTTCCATCTTAATGCTTTTGAGCCAATTAGTTGTGATGTGACAAGGTAGGGGGTATACAGAAGATAGCCATATTTGGTAAAAGACCAAGTCCATATTATGGCAAGAACAGCTCAAATAAGCAAAGACAAACAACAGTCCAACATTACTTTAAGACATGAAGGTCAGTCAATACAGAACATTTCAAGAACTTTGAAAGTTCCTTCAAGTGCAGTCGCAAAAACCATCAAGCGCTATGATGAAACTGGCTCTCATGAACACCGCCACAGGAAAGGAAGACCCAGAGTTACCTCTGCTACAGAGGATAAGTTAATTACAGTTACCAGCCTCAGAAATAGCAGCCCAAATAAATGCTTCACAGAGTTCAAGTAACAGACACATCTCAACATCAACTGTTCAGAGGAAACTATGTGAATCAGGCCTTCGTGGTTGAATAGCTGCAAAGAAACCAATACTAAAGGACACCAATTAGAAGAAGAGACTTGCTTGGGTCAAAAAACATGAGCAATGGACATTAGACCATTGGATATCTGTCCTTTGGTCTGATGAGTCTAAATTTCAGATTTTTGTTTCCAACCGCTGTGTCTTTGTGAGACGCAGAGTAGGTGAACGGATGATCTCCACATGTGTGGTTCCAATCGTGAAGCATGGTGTGGGGGTGCATTTCTGGTGACACTGTCAGTGATTTATTTCGAATTCAAGGCACACTTAACCAGCATGGCTACCACGGCATTCTGCAGCGATACGCCATCCCATCTTGTTTGAGCTTAGTAGGACTATCATTTGTTTTTCAACAGGACAATGACCCAACACAGCTCCAGGCTGTGTAAGGGCTATTTGACCAAGAAGGAGATTGATGGAGTGCTGCATCAGGTGACCTGGCCTCCACAATCACCCGACTTCAACCCAATTGAGATGGTTTGGGATGAGTTGGACTACAGAGTGAAGGAAAAGCAGCCAACAAGTGCTCAGCATATGTGGGAACTCCTTCAAGCTGGTTGGAAAAGCATTCCAGGTGACTACCTCATGAAGATGGTTGAGAAAATGCCAAGAGCATGCAAAGCTGCAATCAAGGCAAAAGGTGGCTACTTTGAGGAATCTAAAATATAAAGTATATTTTGATTTGTTTAACACTTTTTTGGTTACTACATTATTCCATATGTGTTATTTCATATTTTTGATGTCTTCACTATTATTCTACAATGTAGAAAATAGTACAAAATACAGAAAAACCTTTGAATGAGTAGGTGTGTCTAAACTTTTGACTGGTACTGTAAGTAAAAAAAGTATTATATCAGAATTTACATGCCAATTTATATACGCAAATGTAAATATATGCAAGCATTCCAATATTTTCCAAGACTATACGGTTGCTGAGTTGCCAGGACCAAAGTCCTTGTAAATTAGGTTAGGTTAAGTTCAATCCCTGCAACTCTATCCTAATTTTCACCAGATGCAAGATAGTGCAAATCCACATTATATTACCAACTACCTTTTAAACACTAAAATGCATATATCAGCTCTGTGCACACTCTCTAGCCTAGATGTCAGTCAACCTTACTAAACTTGTATCAACTGATCATGCATAACATTCCAGCCACTAAACAAAGCTCTGGATATGGCCTGACTAATGACTTTTCTCTGTGCAGGTGTTTTATTAATTTCAAAAGGTATTTCAAAAGGTATAATTTCAACTATTGATTGTAATTCACCATATGATATGCTGGAATTACATGGATCATCTCCAGCTCTGAGGATCTTATCTATTATAGAGGAAGTGACCTCACTTGACCTTTCTTGCTAATTAGTTAGGATTTAGGCCTCTCACTATCTTCATTGACATTTCACATATAATCAAAACCAATAAGCTTGACAATTTATGTTGCACAGTAAAACAGGTGATCTGGACTGAAAAGGAAGTACCCAGGCCAGAACTGTGAAATGTTACAGGATTAAATTTGAGGGCTGTTGGGTACTGCATGATGTTGCTGTCAATAGCCATGTTATGTAAAAGGTTCATAACAGTAGTAGGACTTGCCATTGACGGCCCAGGGGGGCTATTCCCAAGAGAGAGCGGCTCACAGTTACTCTCCCAGTCCTCGTTTGAACCTTCATGTGCCGTTAATGGGGGGACACTAGGGGACTGCAAGCCTTTACCCACAGATAGCCCTGGCTTCAGTAATTTCTCTACCTTCAAGTTAAAAAATTCAGGAAGAGGTTCAGGTGACTTTCCAACTTTGCTATGTCTGTCTGTCAGAGGTAAAGCTGTATCCTCATCATCCTCTTCATCATCATCATCAAACAAAGTGGACTCAAAGTGCAGGCAGCCATTCGCAAAAGGGCTATTGCTATCCAGTGAAAAGTCTGGACTAGGTGGGTCAGAGAAGCAACAGTCACTCTTCTTCTCCACACTAGGATTAGTCTTACTGGTGTCTGTGTCTCTCCTGCCTGGCTGGGGAGCTGTGAGGGCCAAGGAATTCCCAAAGTCAGTTTTCCCAACAGCATTCCGGGTGTGCGAGACCTCCCTCTCCCCCTCTCCAACCTGTATCAGGTCCGGGTGGCTGACCATGGTGGTCAGGTGCTGTAGCCTTCTCAGAGGACTGTAGGAAGAGGATAGGTTCTTGGGCATGAACCCATAGGTGGATGGAGGTTTGAGGGCAGGGGCGGTGGACAGCTGCATGGCACGTGGAGGGTCTAGTCTAGAATTGGGGTTATTGTGCTTTGAGGAGGGAGAGAAGGGGTCATTGGGGGCAGAGGTCACTGTTGGGTCAGTGTGACAGGCCTGAGCCTTGCTGATGGGCAGTTCATAGGGCCGACTCATCCTGGTAAGGCTCCATCCTAAACATAAAAAAACAGAAAATAGGCCCAAAAAATATTTAAAAAAATAAGTGATAGCAACTTTAATTGCATGGATTTGCAATTATTGATCACATACAATTTGTTTTACTGTTCGTGGTTAGCTATTATAGAAAGTGGCAAAAATGTGGATGGTAATGGTATATTATTGAAAAGTTAATAAAATTGTTATAAAAAAAACAATAGTGTTGTAAAATTAGGAAAGTTTTAAATGACTGAGTTTCGTTATATATAAAAGTGTGATATGGTTATCTTTCCCCACCTAAAAAAAAATGAAAATAAAGTATTAGGCAACAGTGTCATTCCACTCCTCGCTACACCGCCAAGAACGTGGAATTGTGGCAACCTATTGCGCGTTTGGCAGGCCGCTGGTCATGTTAAAATTAGACCAGAGTACCTGTAATGACACGCTGTCCTGCCCAGCAACAACGAAGGGTTAAGTTGATTTCAAAAGACTGATGAAGAAATCGCGAAACCAAGAATAAAATGGACAGCTCCTGACAGCGCCTGTGCATCAACTCTGTGTGCCATGGCTCACGAGGCACCACAGAGATATCGGTTCAGTGCATAGCTGGCACGCGAACATACAGTATCGACACACAAGTTCACACTGCCACACATACGTACAGACTTCCACCGACAGATGTATACTGTGCACAATGAAGGAATGTTTAAACAAATAAAAACGCGTATGACAATGATATGCCGCAAGAATCTTACCATTTAAATGTCGGTCACCGCAAAAACAACTGTCAAACCTTTCATTTCTATCATTAAATATGCTATTTTCGAATTTTGTGAAAGCGGATGAGGAGAATCCCAGCAGCAGCAATACTAGGCCAGGATCCTGTGGACATATACTCTACTTGCGATAGCTCTTACACCACCGGCGGCCCCTTCAAACGATAAATATATGCATGCATTTCACTTACTGAGAGAACCACCCATTTACAGCGACATATCATACAGTGCTATAAGTTTCTAATTCCTTGTTACCTCATTTTCAATGCATTATTAAATTATGACTATTTCCTAGCTGTCGACCTGCCCCTTGCAGCCCCTGCCTGCCCGTGTCTGTGTGAGAGCGGACCAATCGGCACTGCCTCCCAACCCCCAGCTTGGAGTAATGCTGAGGCTTTGAGTTCCACCAAAAATATTTGGGATGGAAAAATTACGGGCATATTCCGCTCTACTGGTTTTTAATTATCACATAGATGTTCAATTGCTGTCATTCACATGAATCACTATGACATGCCTGTCATTTGCTCAATCTGTGCCAACAATGGCATCATATCATACCACATATGGACATCTCATGCGCGTTTAAATTATGGGATTAGAATGTTTTCATGTAAATGCATTCTAATATAGGCTACCCAGAAAACAGATGGCTTCCTTGTCTTTAGACGAGTTGCAAAACCTTTTTCTCTGCTCACCGGGTCCTTCAAAATGGAGTCGGTTCACAAAAAACAGGCCACAAAGTGTTAATATGCTCGATATGAAGTTCACATCAAAGCGAAAAAGATTGAACCGCAACGCACACATTTCCAATCCATCCAAAACATTCCAAAGCCTCAATGCAAAGTTGCATTCATTCATTAAACACCATTGAATAAACCACTTTCCACAATAATATTTAGTGTATATCATATGTCAGGTTACAGAAGAAAGGTTCACGACGGGCAAAAGTAACTGGTGTGTGTAGTAGGGGGACAGTGTTCCATAATTCGCAGGCATTTCCATAGACTCCATCATGCCCTGAACGTAAAAAGAGAGTTTGAATCACGTATTGTCTTATTTGTGTGGATTGTTGCAAAGGAAATTATATTGGTAGAGACCGTGGATAGGGGGTGGAGTGGAGTCGTCCTAGATACATGCACAACCATTAAATATGCAAAGATGTTAATCAAATAACAGTTCTATATTTCGAGAAGGCAAGCTATGTCTTCACACTCTCCATAAAATTAATATGCGATATTTTTGATCGAGGGGGAAATCTGAAGCCTCACGGAAGAACTGCGCTGCCTGCTCAGCCTCGCTCGCATGAGCCTGGTGGGAGAGAGGGCCTGCAGTGTACGGCGATGGGCACACACACAGTCAAAATAGCGCCCCGACAGATCAAACACGTTCATGCGTCTACAAGCCCTACTAAACACGTCTTTCTTTCCTTTTAGACTGCACTGTAACGAGAAAAATATATATAACACGATGTAAAGCCTATCTATTTACATATCCGTCAAGAAATCGACTTAAAGTAAACTCTTACATCATCATCTTGTTGTGAGCCGTGTGTTCCTCTGTGCTGTGCTGTCTCTGTGTCTGTGCAGTTCGTAATGTCGGCAAAGTCAGTCATAGCAGAAGACAATGGTGGTTTGAGATAGGAGCACATGAGTTTCTGATGAAGTTAGTCAGGTTTAAGTAAGCCTTTTTATGGACCACTCTATTCTTATCTTATTTTACACCACATGCTGCCATGCCTGATTTATACACCTGTGCTCCTCCACCTCTACCCGAGCTGTTTTCACTCTTCACCTGTACAATGTGGACTCTTACAAGTATCTTATCTGTAAACGAGTTCATCATGCCTCTTTGTGGGGAGAGTGATTGACAGGCCCATTGTAAAGTCTGTCACTGCCTATTAGCCTACTTACTGACAGCTTGATTTGGTGACTTATGTTAATGAACTGTCCTCTATGAGTCCATGACACGACTATAATGTAATTCAGTCATATGTCAGTATCCATACGCATGCTTTATTTGGTAACCCTTTACTAAAACTCTCTGTCATAAGCGCTACATAACACTGTTAGGCCTATAACACTTTTAACACTGCCATATGTTATTAACAGTAAGCTTTTGAAGTCAGTTTATAACCACCCTTAGCAGTGTTGTAAGAAAGCGGAAGTTGCCGGTTTTCAGGGATACAGTAACCTAACTGCTGTTTCCCCTGAAAAAGGGAAGTGGGGACTCCGCTCTGGCGTATTTCTACGCCTACTACATTAGTTTAGCTTGTATGACTTATGATGACATATGCCACAATGAAGTAATTAGCTAGGTTTAAAATAGCCCAACTGGCTTAGGCAATTCTGACACAGCCAGAAGAGGACTGGCCACCTTCATAGCCTGGTTCCTCTCTAGGTTTCTTCCTAGGTTCTGTCCTTTCTTAGGGTGTTTTTCCTAGCCACTGTGCTTCTACACCTGCATTGCTTGCTGTTTGGGGTTTTAGGCTGTGTTTCTGTACAGCACTTTGTGAGATCAGCTGATGTAAGAAGGGCTTTATAAATACATTTGATTGAATTAACAGTGTCATGATGACAGTGCAAAGTCTGCTGTCACAAGCGCACACCAACAGTCATGACTGTTAATGACATAAGTAATGTCATTTTTATAACAGTGTTATATGTAGTATAAAGTGCAACTCTTTTTTCAATACACTACTAAACGTATTGAAAACTGTAATTGGCCCATTGATAATTCGAGGTCAGTGGGTCAATCAGATCTAACAGCTATTGGTGGTGGTGAATGCAAAACCCTGAAAAGTAAACAACTAAGTCATGATGCATTGATTATACTTAATACGACCTCCTGATTGCATGAGTGTAATTGTGTAACTGCAAATTAGAGCTTTTAACAGCAGTTTTGTGTTCTGAGGATGGTGACAGTCACCTCTTCAAATCCACGGTGACGCTGTCACCTTAATGATGATGCCATACTCCTCCCTGCTCTCCATCACCTTCCCGACCTGCTTATGAGTTATGACTCATCTGGCAAAGAAACAGAAACGGTTGTTATTACAAGTAAATGACATGCCTCAGAGGAGTAACCATTTCTATTTCTGTCATCTGTCACATTGCTACCAGTGTCCTTGAACAAAACAATCTCTCCTTCTCCTCCATGTGAATCAGTGCTTCATCTGAGCCATTGGAGCATTACACCTTAAAGTGTTCTTTAAGCAGACATTTATTCAGGTGGGGAAGTGGGTAGAACCACCATATGTAACATGTTGTTGTGTGTAAAAAACGGTGCATCCATTGCGTTATTATTGTTGTCTATTTGTGCGGTGGATGCAGCAGTTTGTTAAAGCCCTGGTTGGTTTACTCCCAGGCTCCTGCCACGCTCTGTCGCTCCTGTGGAGGCCAGAGAGAAAGGGAAGAAGGGAGGACATATGGAGGTTGTTTCCTGCGGCCTTGGGAACAGGAACTAGGCCGTCGCTTAGTTAGTGGCACGCCATTTCTTCCCCCTTCCACCTGCAGCATTGTGTATGAGACATGAGCCCATTGGCTCAGAGGACATGCAGCTGTACTTATGAACTTCAGTACTTATGAACATTAGAATCACGAAGGCCCTACAACTCCTACTCTTAATTATTTAAACATCCAGTGCAATAGAATAAAGGAAGTAGACACTAGAAGTAGAAGAAGTAGAAGAGCGGACATACTGTACTTGTATGGCGTTTGTATGGCCTATCAGGTCACAAAAAAATTATTTAATTTAAGTTTGGAGGCCAAATGTCCCAGACATTCAGATCTGATCTAATGAGGCCTACTGGGTCTGCGGCCAACAGGCTCCACTGCACTACTCACTCCTTACTCCACCTAGTGGTCAAATATAAGCTTGACCTCTGCCACCCAAAGCTCTAAAGCGACCATTATTGTTTCAGTAGGCCCTATTATGCCCTATAAGGGATGAATAGATATGGCATTGTTCTCTAAAAACAAAAACATTCAATATGATATTATCACATAAGTATAAGGAATGTGAAGATAATTAGAGGTAATTGTAAATGTTTACACATTTAACATTTTTATTTCCAACATCGTCGATCTACAGCAGAAGTATTTTGAATATTGGGTCCTCGCTGAACAATGTTAATAAAAAAGGAATACAATACATACGCCTACTATACAAATACAACTTTTAATTTAACCTGTAGTGGCATAAGTCTACCACCAAGGGGCAGCACAACACATGGTAAAGGTGGAGGACAATGTCCCATCTGCTGTGTTGCTCATACCAGTCCAGTGATATGAAGGACAAGACATCATGATGAAAAAATGAATGAAATAAACAGAAATTATTTCAAACCTCATCTATCTACACTTGGAATTGATCTCATTGGCAAATATACATAATATATACTGAACCTTTAGACCCTTTTGCTATAAAAACATCTGTATACAGTATATGCATATCCATCATGGCAGCCTCCCTCCCTCTGCATATATGGGGAAATGGAAAGGGGGATACCTAGTCAGTTGTAAAACTGAAAGCATTCAACTGAAATGTGTCTTCCACACTTAACTCTCTGAATCAGAGAGGTGCGGGGGGCTGCCTTAATCGACATCCACGTCATCGGTGCCCGGGGAACAGTGGATTAACTGCCTTACTCAGGAGCAGAATGACACATTTTTACCTTGTCAGCTCGGGGATTCACTCCAGAAACCTTTCGGTTACTGGCCCAACGCTCCTACCCGCCAGGTTAGATATCCCCTCTGTAAATTCTATATCCTTACTGTAAATCATATTATACTTCAGAGTTTTATGTTTACTGTATTCATATTGTATTCTGTATGTTGACTATGTTGACTTTATGCCTGTATTCTGTCTGTACATGGGCTATTTCTGGCATCACCAATTCACTGAGTCAAATTCCAGGTATGTGTAAATGTACTTGGCAAGTAAAGTGATTCTGATTCTGATTCTGAAAAACAATAAATCCATATACGTTTACTCATATAACAACACAGAAGTTGGTTTAACAAATATATGTCAGATCAATATTGTAAAACACAGTGTGTTCTCAATGACTTACCTGGTTAAATAAATACATATTATAAATTCCTTTCAATGAAGGCACCAAATTGAAATCAGATATGTGTAATACCTGTGTTGTGTATTATGTGTACCAATGCAATATATACCATTGTAACAAAAATGGATAATAACAATAATGCTTGTGTATTTGCCATGTAGATTGATTAGACAGATACATTATTGATCTCACACCAGGAATGATTTGAATAGTGCCACAATGAATACTTCAGTTCACAAACAACAGAAACGTTATTTCCAACACGACAACCTCTGAGTTGAAACTTTTATTAAGCACTGAATAGCAACTATAGCATTAAGCTTTGCACTGAATCACTAATGGGACGATGATTGGGTGTGTAGGCGTGCATATGTGTGTGTATGTATGCAAGCATCCATGCATGTGTGCATGTGAGTGAGTGTGTGTGGGGGGTGAGGTCGCTCGTGAATGAAGTTTTAGGCGTCTCTCTGTCACTATATCACAAAGGAAAGTTTCTGGAGGCCAACGCTGTCCTCCTCTCCCTCCAGGAACCCACTGTGTGGAAGACTCTTCCTGTTGTTTAAAATTCCGCTCCACCCCCCCACTGCTTCCAACCCCAATGATTCACATCCCCAATCCCAGCTGTCAGCTGTCCGTGCTTTTGACAGCTCTCTTCTCTTCTTTCTACCCAACTCTTTCTCTCTCACCCTCTCTCCCTCTCTCTCTCTCTCTCTCCCCCCTCTCTCTCTCTCTCTCTCTCTCTCCCCCCTCTCTCTCTCTCTCTCTCTCTCTCTTTCTCTCCCCCTCTCTCTATCTCTCTCTCTCTCCCTCTCTCTCTCTCTCTCTCTCTCTCTCTCTCTCTCTCTCTCTCTCTCTCTCTCTCTCTCTCTCTCTCTCTCACCCTTCACATCTCTCCACATAGAGAACCTTGATTTACAAAGGTAGTTTCATGTAAACTGGGATTTGATTTGATTACAGTTTTTCTCAATCACTAAAACACCATTTCTGAAACCTTGCTCCATTTCCTGAAAACATTAACAAAAACTCATCTTCAAGCACTATTTACATAACCTCTGACTCCTCTCGCAAAATGAAACATTCACCTCAAAACAGTTTTTACCTGTGTTCCAAATCAAACACTGCTCTCAAATCATAAATAAAGTGATCAAAATGATATACACTATCAAGCAGTCAGTAAACAATACACTGAAAAATAGAAAACACATTGTTCAAAACATACAATTCTCAGGGAGAAGTACATTTTTAATCTAAAAAAATATTCATATTTTTTCGTCATTGTCTTTTGACGAAGGAAAACATGTTCTATCATAGTAGCTCAAAATTGATCAGAAATTACTACTCTGCTTTGCTCTTTGCAATTTTGTTTTTTTGTTCTTCCTCCTCCTTGTACCCCTATTTTTACAGTACTGTACCCTGCATCTCACAAACTTGTCCTTTGTCTCTGTGATACTGTAATTCTTGTTCTTTGTTGATATGAACCTGCAACCAGTCAAAATCTATTGAGCAGTCAGTACTGTTAATACATGGAAAGCACAATGTTCAGGGCCATACAATTTGTCCATTGTACAGTATACATCCTACAATGCACTGTACTACAGTATACAATACTAAAAGGGACAAAAATCAAAGGAGTAAATGTGATCAATGTGCTTCTTCTTGTCTTTGGGCTGGGTCAGGCCAGAGCACTTCGTCGACATCACAAGCAATATTGTCCCTCCTGAGGCAACGGGGGAAGAAGCCTCTTGTGTGCCGTATCCAGCCCAGACATGATTCCTCACCTATATCACCACAGGCTAAATCCATGGCTTGTAGCAGATTTACTCTGGTGTAGGGTTGTCTATCATACACCTTCCATCTCCAAGAGGAGAAAAATTCCTCAATCGGATTCAAGAAAGGCGAGTATGGAGGGAGGTACAAGTTCATAAACTGCCCATTGATGTGAAACCATTCCCTTACCTGAGCAGCTTGGTGGAAACTGACATTGTCCCACACTATCACACAGGTGGGAATGGGATTCTCATTTAGTTTTTGACCCTGCTGCTTTTGACCCTGCTGCTCAAATAAAATGTCTCTTAGATTGGCAATAAATCTTAGAAGGTGCTGGGTGTTGTATGGCCCGAGTGTAACATGGTGATGTAGAACACCATGGTTGCTGATAGCAGCACAGATTGTGACATTGCCACCTCGTTGACCAGGGACTTCAACAATGGCCCGCTGTTCAATCATGTTTCGGCCTCTCGTTCTCCTCTTCGTTAGATTGAAGCCTGCTTCATCGACAAACATGAACTTATGGGGTCTGTCCAAGGATTCCAAGTCAAATATTGTCCTTGAAGAAATACAATATACTGTATGTAGGATTTTGTAAGTCGTACAGAGACAGTGCTATACTGTAGAGTACAATTAGGCTTCTGATTCCTATACATTGTATGTACTGAAGAGTAATGTCATTCACATAGTATGTGTTAGTACTGTAGACAATCTGGAATACAGTAAATGTTTGTGAATGCACACTTACTTGCACATACTGAGCTCTCAGTTCTTTAACCCTTGGTGAGTTGCTCTCAAAAGGTACTATGTAAACTTGTTTCATTCGCATCCTGTTACGATGGAGGACACGGTCAATTGTGGAAATGCTCACAATGTCGATTCCCTGGATGTGTGTGTTGTCTTGTATCACTCGTTCCTGGATTTCTCTGAGTCGTATTGCATTATCTTGAAGGACCATGCAAACTATAACGGCCTCTTGCTCCCGAGGGAATATAGCTGTCCTTCCACCTGCATGTGGCAGCCTTGCAATTCTGCAAAAAGTAGTTGTGCAGTTACAAAACATATTCATGCAGTACAATACACAGTGATTAACTTTACACATGTCTATTGAAACACCTGCATATAGTGTAGTACAGTACATTTGCAATTACAAAAATACAGTAGTATCCTGTACCTGTTCTCTTTTCTGAATGTCCTTACTATGGTGGACACAGAAAATCGGCTCAAATTGGGTTGTACTCTAAGTCCTGCTTCCCTCATTGTCAGTCCATGGACAAGAACATGGTCTATAACTGTTGCACAAATTTCATCAGATATTTCCACTCTTTGTCTTCCTCTTCCTCTTCGTCCTCCTCTTCCTCTTTCTTGCCCTCCTCCTCCTCTTCCTCCTCGTCGCCCACCTCGCATACGCACTCGTCCTCGTCCTCTCACATTGTTTCTTCTATCCATTCTCAGACTTTCTCCTTCCCACCTTCAACAACCTGTTTGCTCTCTGAACTGGCTTATATTGGTTGTGTCGCATCATTTGAAACAGGTTAAATCAATTTTGAGTGGTTGTGTTCAATCAATGACATATGTTCTCTATTTGTATTTCATTGTTGCCACTTGTGTTTACCAGTATGGATGACATGTGCATTAGAGTGCAGAATGTGTTTTGAGAATGAGAATGTGTTTAGAGTTTTGCTAAAAAGTCTAAGTGAGATCTGCAAATTGTGTTTTACCATGTGAAATGGTTTAAGGTATTGACAACAGACTGCATAATTAGCTAAATGAGTCCAGGCAACTGAGAACTTTGTTCAGCCAATGGGTTTTAGTGTTTTAGCAATTGAGAAAAACTGTAATTAGGATCCCCATTACCCGACGCCAATGGCGAGAGCTAGTCTTGCTGGGGTTCGACACATAACGAAAAATACATTACAAACAAAATACGTTACAATTTACAAGCATTTAAAAACTTTAACATGTAGTGTGTGTGTGTACACCTATTAGTTACATAGACATGTCAGTACATACACACAACAAGTAGGTCACATGGGGGAGAGGCGTTGTGCTGTGAGGTGTTGATTTGTGCTCTGTAAGATTGAAGGGAGTTCCATGCACTCATGGCTCTGTATAGAACGGTACATTTCCTTGCATTTGTTCTGGGCCTGGGGAGGGTTACGAGTGCATCATGGTGAATTCATAGAGAACATGGTGAATGAAAGGAACCCTGGACCCTCTCCCATTGTCACACCCTGACCATAGTTTGCTTTGTATGTTTCTATGTTTTGGTTGGTCAGGGTGTGATCTGAGTGGGCATTCTATGTTGTGTGTCTAGTTTGTCTGTTTCTGTATTTGGCATGATATGGTTCTCAATCAGAGGCAGGTGTTAGTCATTGTCTCTGATTGGGAACCATATTTAGGTAGCCTGTTTGGTGTTGTGTTTTGTGGGTGGTTGTTTCCTGTCTTTGTGTTTGTTGCACCAGATAGGGCTGTTTCGGTTTTCCACGTTTATTGTTTTGTATTATGTTCACGTTTAGTTTTCTTATTAAAAAACATGAACTTGAACCACGTTGCATTTTGGTCCGCCTCTCCTTCCCAGGAAGAATCCCGTTACACCCATCAAATCTGTTGACAGGACTCAAGTAATAAACCTCCGCTCCATTCATTCCAACATATCCCAATAGGCACAGAAGTACGCACGCACAGCTGATAAATATACTGTAATGTGTGGAACTACAGCTTGATGTGCCAATCTCTTCTCTACAATAGGCCAACTTTGTGAGCCAATTAGGGTAAGCTCTGTCTGTATTTGTAATAGACATGCGGATAGGCCATGTTGAAATTCTTCAAGAGTTATGCTGATCAATCAATTAATGTTATCAAGATTGCTTTTAGCTTTCTCCTGTAGGTACGTGATTTAAGGGCATCTCTTATACAGTAGCTGTGTTTACAAAATGACAAACACTATTTATGGGGATGACAGAGGGGAATCTGAGCACTCCATCAAATTCCATTAGTACTGTATATTCAAAATGCAGATGGCATAAAGCATAGCGGGTTTTTTTGTATGTGCATTTTAAACGTTGGCAACACACTGGGATGGGCAGGGCACATCAGCCCACTTATGTAATGAAGCATTAGAGCAAGAAGGGTGTTGATATTCCATTGTTATTTTCTCAGAATCGTTAAATAAAATATATAAATCAGCGTCTTTTGGATTTTGGCATCTTATGTTTAAATATCTGCAAAAAGTTAGAAGCAAGTAACAACACCCTCGGCTGAATAACTAGCCAGAGATGTTTTTAAAGTCTGCCATCCTCTCTACCCTTCTCAGAGCTCTTCACTCTCTTCCATACACATGCATTGAGCCTATCGCTAACTTGAGTCAAGGCGCCAAAAACACATTGTTTGATGTGAGTGTCCGGATGAATCCGCCCTCGCTGCTTCCACACCAAATATCTCAGGAGACCATTAAAAAATGTCACTTCAATTAGTCTTTTCTCTCTAACCCAAAGCTTGGGCCCTTCCACACACCCATACACACACTCACACATGAAAATAAAGTGAAAAGAAGAGGAAGTCTTGAGGGGCTTTGAAAAGCACGATTGGGAGAAGCCTCTTGTGCCGGGAGAAAGGGAAGATGTGAATAACAAGCATTGGGAAACAGCAGCTAACACAAAGTGGACTGGAGTAGCCATTCTCTCTGCCCGGGTTGAGTCTCCTCAAGGGGGGGCCGGGGTCTTCAGGAGCCCGAGACCTGCGCTTAATGAGAAATTCCTGGGGATTTAGAGGGGAGCAGAGGTCTTCATTTTCTCACTGCGCCCACGGCCCCCCAATACCGGGAGGTGCGGGCTCCTTTTGAACAGCTCATTCAGCGAGCTGGGGTCCTGCTGGATTATGCATATGAGCTGTGTCTCATAGGGCCACAGCCTGCCACCTCGCTGAAGGAGCCCACATAGGGCAGGGGTGTGGGGGATGGGGGGCTGGGGGGGGGAGCTAATTCTCTGAGTGTCTAATTAAAAGAATAAGCAGGCTGAGATGAGAGTGCTTGATACTGCAGCTGCCTGCGTTGTGATGGTGAGTGCCCAGTGCTGGCCCTGGGGGCCCCTAACTGAGAGGCCCCTACAGCTGGCCCCCTGAACCAGCAGGCTGGACATTGTGCCGGAGCTTTGCTGTGGGCCGACTCGTACCCATCACAAACAAACCCCACTGGGCAGCTGACGGCTGCATGGTCGGGCCTGGATCTGGAGACGTTGTTCCCCCAGGATCCCAGAGAGAGTGGCGGTGCTGGCCCGCATGGTGCTAGTCCAGTCAAAACAACCAGAACCAGAGCACAAAGCACGACGAGGAGCTACGCCAGAAACATTCGCTCCAGTTCTGCACTGTGGACAGTGATGCCTCTGAATGAACAGTAGAGAGTTTAGCTTTGGGTGTTTTCACATCGATCAGGCACAAAAATATGTTGAAAATCAAACCTCTGTTAAAAATGTTAGAATACAATATTTTCTGCTTATATAGTTGTCCCAATTACATGTATGTTAACATTTGTACTTAGTCTAGAATAAGATTCTCTCACAGTGACCCCTAAATGTCCTTTATATGGCCTCACACATAAAACTCAGTCACCTGATCCTTTATTCATATCATCCTTTATAAACTTTTTAACATTTAAAAAAAAAGTATAATAATATACGATTTTTTTACCTTTAGCCATGGAATGTACAGTTTAGGGATTTTTCTGAATTGTCTGGAATTGAATTGGAATTGACCCCAACTCTGATAAGCATCGTAATCTCTCTGAAGTAAACTGTCTGTCTGGCATGGGTGAAGGTGGACATCTTTAGCAGACAGTCTTTTACCCTTCTGTCTCCACAGTGACCAGAACAAAAGCTTATGGTGGGCCGTTTAACCAGTGTGTCTCTGAGACCAAGGTGTCAGCCTTCAATGAGTCTATTACCACTCTCACCAAAACAAAAGAACCAAATTTCAATCTGGACTGGAGCCAGACAAAGTCACAGATACAGACCGAGCACTATTCTCTCTCTCTCTCTGTTAAAACGATAAACATCCTATTTCTTTACAGGGTACGTTTTACCATTGGGTACAAATAAAAAGCTTTGCACTAAGAGGTCGTTCTTCTAGAAACACGTAGTCCAATTAATTAGTTTATTAAGGAGAGAGAAAAAAGTTTTTCGCCTCCTTTCGCTTGTTTCCAGACAGGTTTAATGTGCATTTAGTCCTGGACAATGGCCGGCCCATTCATATGCAAAGGCAAGGTATATGGAGCGAGCCAATTTTGCGGCCAATGACTCAGACTCTGATTGAGGGGCACTGGGGCATGACAGTGTCCCCCCCCAACCCCACCCGCATCCTCCTTCAGCCCGTTGTGGTCATCCCCCACCCCCTGACCACCCCAAAAAACCAGAGTCTCTGCACAGAGGGGCGCGGGGGGACAAAGCCTGCAGCCGTGAAAAGGTCCTAGTAAAAGACTGGCGCTGGCCTTTCATTGAGATGTCATTCTGCATCGTAGCACCCTGAGATGAGCTCTGTCATAGCCAGAGATGCACTTATAGTAGGCAGTCTTGATTGGGGGCTGGTATATAAGGGGGGTGATGACCTAATGCTAACCAAACCCCTCTCTATTCTTCCCTCTGGCTCTGCTAAAGTGGCCTGACTGACACTCCCACCACCTCTAAATGCGATCCCTGCAGTGCCATGGTTACAGAGACACCAGGTCCAAGTGTGGGGAGAGGAGGAGAAGAAGAGGCAGATCTTATAGGCTAGCTGCCATACAGAGCCTTTCTCTTTCTCTTTATTCATGTGTGTTTCCAATAACATACTGTACACAGACTCAGCACATGGGAACATACTTGGGAGAGAAGCAAAACAATATTGCAAGATCTTATCTATTGATACTCTTATTTTAGAGGTCTAGTCTATCTCCTGAACATACAGAAATGCCAAGACAAAAGTATCGTTAAGTTATCAGGATGTATATTCTTTGGCTCAGGAGTAATAAGGACTGGTCTGAGAGAATTCTGAAATATTCAAACCATATTTAAGGTTTCAGAAGCTGGATTAGTGTGCAAATATTCAGGGTTTACGGTTAATCCAGGACCAAAGTCTGGCTGTGCAGCCTGGTCCCATAAATTAAACGTAACATAATAAACAAAACATCCAGGAAACAACATCCAGGAAACTAAATGTATTATGACATGTTACATTTGGTATGGTTACATAAGACAGAAGATCTTATGGTAAAAACGAAAGGATGGATTTATAATGCGGACGTCTAGCAACCCGAAGATTGCGAGTTCAAATCTTATCATGGACAATTTAGCATTTTAGCTAATTAGCTACTTTGCAACTACTTACAACTTTTTCACTACTTTGCACCTACTTAGCATGTTAGCTAACCCTTCCCCTAACCCTAGCCTTAACCATTTAAACTCCTCACCCTAACCTTAACTTTAACTTGAACCCTTAACCCTAACCCCTAGCCTCACTATTAGCCACTAGGCTAACGTTAGCAGTAGCCACCTAGCTAACTTTAGCCACAAGAAATTGCAATTTGTAACATATCATACAAATTTGAATTCGTAACATATAATTCGAAATGGATGATGGATATCCACAAACTAATACATACCATACCAAACGTAACATATCACACTAATTTGAGCATCCTGGATTTTAGTTTATCATGTTATGTCTACCCCTGAGTCCAGGTTGGGCGCTGCAGGGTTAAATCTTCATCATGGCTGTCAAAACTGATTGACATGTAACGTTTGAAAGAACGTCTGTCAGATCCCAGACAATTGAACTTGCTGGACTGTGACGGGAGGGCAGCAGTGTGTGTGTGTGTGTGTGTGTGTGTGTGTGTGTGTGTGTGTGTGTGTGTGTGTGTGTGTGTGTGTGTGTGTGTGTGTGTGTGTGTGTGTGTGTGTGTGTGACCGAGAGAGAGGGCATGAGAGAGAAAGATACATGTCAAAGTCACACATCTATCAGGACAATAAGGCTAGCTGGCAATAGAATGTGGGAGAGACAGAGATGGAGACAGACAAAGAGATAGTGTGGGTGATGGAGACAGAGAGAAAGAGAGAGATAATTAAAGAAAAGCAGGGACACAGGATTGGATGAAAATCCTAGTGACAGAGAAAGTATCAGAGGTAGAGATAGACATATGCATTGAGTTTACAGAACATTAAGAACATCTTCAAAATATTGAGTTGCACCTCCCCTCCCCTTTTCCCGTCCGAACAAGCTCAATTTGTCGGGGCTTGGACTCTACAAAGTGTAGAAAGAGTTTCACAGGGATACTGGCCCATGTTGACTCCAATGCTTCCCACAATTGTGTCAAGTTGTCTGGATGTTCTTTGGGTGGTGGACCATTCTTGATACACACGGGAAACTGTTCAGTGTGAAAAACCCTTGAAAAAGTAAAGGAGAGCCGCACACTCTGGGAGGTCAGATGCAATAATTGAATAACCAACGTTCCCGACAGACAAGCGGTCTTCATCAGTGGGAAAAACCTAGCAGTGTTGCAGTTCTTGACACAAACCCTCTGAATGGCACACATACACAATCCATATCTCAATTATCTTTAAGCTTAAAAATATTTTTTTAACCTTGTCTCCTCCTCTTCTTGTACACTGGTTGAAGTGGATTTAACAAGGGACATGAATAAGCAATTATAGCTTTTACCTGGATTCACTTGGTCAGTCTATGTCATGGAAAGCGCAGGTGTTCTTAATGTTTTCTACACTCAGTGTATAGAGAGAGACAAAGAGAAGAGGATGTATTGCATTGGTTTCATGGAAATATCTGTATTTGTTTAATGTAAAGTGCAGCCTATGCATGCAAACGTGAGACTTTGAATAGCTTTGAAGTTAGCTAGTGCAGGAAGGAAAGAGTCAGAGTACGAGATTGACATGGCAGCATGTATTTGCATGGGGCCTCTGAGTTAGAGAGTAACAGGAAGAATGTGAAAGGAGAACAACTGTATCCAATATTGGATCAATGAATGTGGGAAGCTGTGCTGACAGCTTTTGCATGGGACTTATGTCAAGAAATCTCAGAGAGAGAAAAGATAGAAAATAGCAGAAATAGAGGACTGACAAGGTTAAATGACAGTGGACAGCTCACGTCACTGGGCAGTATAGGGTTAAGGTTACACACACACACACACACACACACACACACACACACACACACACACACACACACACACACACACACACACACACACACACACACACACACCACACACACACACACACACCCATTGACACCTGAGATGAGGCTAAGATGAGCAGGGCTGAGCTGACCCCTAAACTCTGACCTTGGCCACAGCCGGTGGGAAGACTCTCTCTTCCTGTCCTTATATCCCACTGACTGTCCTGATCTACTGGAACACCGTCCTTTTCTCCCTACAGGTTCACTATTACCTCCTATAAACACGTGCACACATACACACTAGCCTATCTCATCCCATCCTCCAGTCATAACCCATAAATCAATCAATCAATCAAATTATATCAGTGGAGGATACACAGAGGAGGGAATGGAGGACAATCCTCAGTGAATTTCATAAAAATAAAAATAGTGAAACATTTAAAAAGTTATCCTTTTGAGGTAAAACAACACAACATATTGTATATTCACATTACCAAATAACTGATTAAAACACTGTTTTGCAAAGAAGGCCAACAGTAGCCTCAGCACCACTCTGTAGGGTAGCACCTCGGGGTAGCTGGAGGACAGCTAGCTTCCGTCTTCCTCTGGATACAATGACTTCAATACAAAACCTAGGAGACTCATGGTTCTCACCCCTTCCATAGACTTACACAGTAATTATGACAACTTCCCGAGGACATACTCCAACCTATCAGAACTCTTGCAGCATGAACTGACATGTTGTCCACCCAATCAAAAGATTATAGAATGGATCTAGTACTGAAAGCAAAAGATACAGCTAGCTAGAACTGCAATGCATAAAATGTGGTGAGTAGTTGACTTAAAGAGAGAGAAAGAAAATAGTTTTTAACAAATTAATTTCTTCAAATATTAAGAGCGAGAAAGAGATAGCTATATTTAGGATTTTTTTTTCAATTTCACTTTCACTTACTTAGGTAGTAAATGCAGCTAACTAGTTTAGCCTACTCAAACACCTGGCTCAAACAGAGGGATGCTATGTTAGCTAGCTGGCTAAGACTATCCAACACTGAAACTCATTCAATACAAGGTAAGCTTTTGGTTTTAGATATGTATTGCCACCTTGGCTAGCCGGTGTAACTGCTAAACCGCTTACTGATTATACACTGTACTGCATGATTGTAGCGGGTTTACTAATGCATTAGTTTTATTAGCTATGTTGACTATGACGTTACTTTAGATAATATGGTGACAATGATGTAGGCTGTGTGTAGCGGTTATGATATGAAGGTTTGGCTTGGAAAGGTTTTTTCGCCTGGTCACAGACAGCTGATGTTGTGCATTGAAGTCCACACGCGAAGGGAAAAGGTGAGAGCAGGAGAGCTCATAGATCCGAGAAGGAATACAACAAGCTGTTTGTATGTGGCTATGAAAGTGAACTGTTTGTGTGTGATCAGCGGCGTATGCATTCCGCCAATTCTGTTGAAAAACGTTTCTTAAACGGAAGAAAACGGAATGATTCGGGGATCAACATACCTGAATTTATCCAATAGAAACCCATGTTTGCAGCTGTTGAACTAATGATTACACCTTAGATCAGCTAGATGCAGGCAAGAGTGTGCAAGGCGGTATTAAATGTGTCACTGTCCATGTCACCTCAAATCTTTCTCTCAACCTGTGTGCACCTGCATTGTAAACTTTCATTCACAGGCTGGGTTGTAGCAAGCTCATGATGGGTATAAGGAAAATGACATTGAACTGGTTCTAAGAAAATTACATTGAACTGGGTGAATGGAATATGAATGGAATATGAATGAATATGAATGACAGTTATCCAATAGACTGTAATAGAAATAAGGCCATGCTCATCAAATTTTTTTGCATCCTCCCTCATCTTAAACGGCACCGACCACCACTGAATTCTACTCATACTGGAATCAAAAACCTATTCCTCATACTCCTTATGAACCACTACTCCTAAGCATCTGTTCCAACCAATACCTACTGAAATCCCCTGATCCACTCCCCATAGCAATCAACCCCTACTCCCTCTTACCCCTTCTTCTCCTCTACTCCTCCAACATCATTGATTAGAGCTCACGTGTTCATGCAAGGCTCAATGTCTCCATCAGTGACCAGGGGACGGTTGACTGAGCCCAAGCTCTCCCCAGCCTTTGTCTTCTGTTTGGGGGTTCCGAGGGGACAATCACTGGGCGTTTAACTACCCTCTTAGTCTGCTCTTTGTGCCGAGCCACCACACTGTTTCAAGACATCATTTGGAAACTGGTACAGCTCCTGGTACAAGACTCGGACTTGGGACCTGGCAGTTGCTGCTGATGGAGTTGTCTTCCTCTTTTTGTTATTGTAAGGAGACACAAGAAGGGTTTTGGACAGAGAGCTGCAGAGAAAACAAAGTCTAGTGCCCTTCAAAGACGATGGAGTGACGGAGTGTCAATGTGGCTGGGATTTTGTTTGTTAAATAAATGAACCAGACTGCCATTTGAGGAGTCCGGAGTACAAGATAGGCTCTCTTTAGTGTTGTTAACAAGGCCCATTTTTTATTCCAGATGGTGGATGAGGGAGCACAAACATTCTTTAAGTGGTGAAAGTGTTTTTCCTTGCCACACTGGTTTTTGAATCTTGGCACAATCAAATTTGTGGGAGGAAATTTCAAGAATATTTGAGAAAAAATTGGTCTCGTAAAGTTTTATAGTATATAAAAATTCTGCAGGCCCAGTTTTTACAGGCATACTCTGCCTCTGTGAGCCCCCTTTGTGACACACATCTCTCTGTCTCACTCTCTCTCTCACATGCACGAATGCACAAATGCACGTTCACACACACACTGGCAGAGAGAGAGAGAGAGAGAGAGAGAGAGAGTGGCTTATGAGATATCCCAAAGCAATGTAATGAAAGCTAAACATCCCAAGCAACAAACCTTGAAACGTGACATGTGGAACAACTTTGGTCTCGGCGGTGTGACAGAAAAATGCCAAACTGTTCCCCGAATCCCGCGTTTAAAAATGGACAATGTATATTTGGGTCCTGTTGGTGGCTAGGCTTCTGGGATTGGCTTGTTTGTTTAGACTGGAGGCAGTAGTAATGTGGTGAACAGCAACCCAGGAGACTGGCCAGGAATATGTCCCATAGCGCTCCTCAGGCCACATCAAAGCCTCAGTGCACATCTCCCTCCCGGCCCAGGACACTACCATTCGTCTCAGGAGTGTAGCGCAACTCCTCTCTCCCTGTCCCCCTGTCTCCGCTTTCTCACACCCTCCATCCCTCCACCCACGGCAAAGAAAGGGGGGCTTTTCTAGGCCCTCACCTCCCTCTCTCCTCCTCCCCAGGCCGTGGCGCCTGCATGGGCCTGAACTAGAACAATGAGGGACAGTGTGGAGGGATCCAAGGAGCTTGCCTCTGGCTACCAACTTCCTGGACTTCCTCCCCTCTCACCTTTTAATTGGTCAAACTGCCTGGTGCTGTGTGACGCCTGTGTTTTCCACCCAGTGGCGTTGGTTGCGCTAGACTGGGGCCACTGAGCCTCCAGACAGTGGGGCTCCTGTACTGGCCTTATTGGTCTTTCCATGATGGAGCCTTGCTAGTTATTTACCTGTCTCTCTATGTATTATTGCTATTGTCAGTTATGGGTTCATATAAAACTGTTAAGGGGGAAAAATAAGAATTAGTTGTGTCGTTGTAAATGCTTGAGCAAGGCAATGGCTTGTCCAGCTTTCATCGGAAGACTTCACCTCCCAGCTCAGTCTGGAGTGGACACCTTATGTTCTCTCTCCATCTCTCTGCTCTCTAAGTCTTGAATGACTGAGTTTGTCAGGACGAGACTTGAAGTCTCTCTGCTCACTCTCTCTTCCTCTCTCCTTCCATTTCTCTTTCAGTGTTTTTGCATCTCCATGCTCCTCTCTCATTCTCTCTCGCCTTTCTCTTTCTATTTGTCATCTTTCTCTCTCTCTTACCCCCATGCTCTCCCAACCCTCTACCCTCCCCATCTCTTGTGGAGTTGACCCATGGGGCTGTGTGGTCAGGTCGCTGAGCTCAGCTTGTCCCTGACAGCTTGACTCCCCCAGTCACGAGGCCTCTGGTCCAGGCTGTCTCTCCCCACAGCATCATCCTCAACCCTGGGAGATTGGCTGGGGGAGGTGGTTGGGTGACCTGTGTGTGTGTGACCTGGCTTGGTGTGTGAGGAGGGTTACTCTGCCGCCCCATGGACGGTCACAACAGCTGGGCCTTGTCTTAAGATAGGGAGGTTGAGAAATGTCAGATGAAAGTAAAACAATGAGGTAGAACAAACGTCTCCCTGAGAGGAGGGACACGGACAGGGCTTTCTCTTTCCCAGAGAACTCAAACAAACAAAGAAAACAACCTGATCACACAGACATGCTCACACACACAATTGCTTGCACACCCACACACACACACACACACACACACACACACACACACACACACACACACACACACACACACACACACACACACACACACACACACACACACACACACACACACACACACACACACACACACACACACACACACACACACACAGCTAACCTGTCCTTGTTTGACGTCTGTCTATGTTGTATTTCTATTTATTAGGATCACCTTCCTGAGGTCCAAACACATTAACCCTCCTGTTGTGTTCGTTTCATGTGAATTAATTCTGTGTTCCCGGACCGCCCCATTATAGTTGATTATGAATCCAGAATAATACACATACAGTATTATCACCTAATGTTGTGTTAGATCTTTGTATCAACTTTTGTTTTTGTGAACATTACAAGTTTTGAACTTCTATTTGCTATTTATGGCCTGTAGGCCTCATTGACCTGAGCTCATACAACTCGTTTTTGAGTAAAAAAAGCATAATGTATTGATTATTTTGACTGTAACAAATACTCAGATGAAACATATTGTGCTATTTATCACAGACTACTTTGTGTCAAAGTTTAACAGTTGTCTTTAACAGTTGTCTTTGCAAACGCGTCTCCCTCCAAGTTGGTGATGTTTATCATTATAGTTTCAATTTACTCTGTCAGGAACAGTTCGAAGCAGGATTTATGTCATCAACCCGGGATATGGTGTATCTCGTTGGCCCTTGGGTCATCCTGATAACATTTTCAGCCAACAGCCGACCTCTTCTCTCAGGTGGGGATAAAGACCAGGACAAATTCCCATTCTTTGACCGGAATGTAACAGCCTCAGCAGGGCACTCTTCCTCATCACTGGGTTGTTCCACATCGGTTGTCTCTTGGTCTGAATCTTGTACTGTGTTGTCTTCAACTTCTAACACTTTTTCCTTTAATGAATCTTCAGTCAGTTTCCTGGCCTCTCTCCTCCTCACCAGTGTCATGATCAAAGATATGATCAAGAGCCTCACATACAGTATATCGTTTGGTCATTGTGCTGCCACAGAATTAACTGTGAGCAAGGCCTCAAAAAAGCTTCATATACCAGAGCTGTGAGAAAAGTTCTATATATCATTGAAACAATGTTGCGATTGTTTGTTAGAATGCCAACAGGTGTGGTTCCAGTGGGGGAAAGATTCTATTGGGGAAAGGTTCCCGTGGGGTTTGCCATGGAAGCCAAGAAGGGGAGTGAGGTGAGTGTGTGTGTGTGTGTGTGTGTGTGTGTGTGTGTGTGTGTGTGTGTGTGTGTGTGTGTGTGTGTGTGTGTGTGTGTGTGTGTGTGTGTGTGTGTGTGTGTGTGTGTGTGTGTGTGTGTGTGTGTGTGTGTGTGCTCAAACACACATGCATGTGGGGGTCTGGGAGACGAAGTGTGTCCATCTGATGAATGGGCATGTGCCTGAACTCAATTTTATACACTAATTGTAGTCTCACCCATTAATTTCTAATGACCGGGAATAGCACAGGTGTACAAAAGTTCAATAAAACACCCAATGAAAATCATCAAAATGTATTGTGTGTGTTCAGATGCCCTGTGTGGACAAAGTCATGGAACCTTATGACAATCAGATTAAATGAACTACATTGTTGAGAGAGAAAACTTGTAAATTGGTCCAATTCGACAGGAACACAACAGGAGGGTTAAGGCACTTACATTACACATAAAACAAAAGATAAAACAGTACATCATATAACATTATTTCAAGTCATTGTTTTACAAGTCACAAGTAAGTCTCAAGTCTTAGCAATCAAGTCACAAGTCAAGTCCCAAGTCAAGACAGGCAAGTCCGAGTCAAGTCTCAAATCAAGACCGTCAAGTATCAAGTCAAGTCTCAAGTCCTAAACTTTGAGTTTCGAGTCCTAAATAAGTCATAATGTGCTCTTCACAAAATGTAATACCATTTCACATTTTTAACAACAGTAATAGTATATTACATTTACGCAAATCATGAATGATTTAAAAAATATCTATATATTTATTACTTTCCAAATAAACTTTATATTTCCATGGAAATACATGGGTAGCCATGAGAAAGACACACCCCCCCAATAGTGATCGTCTATCGAGGATCGCTACAGTGCGCAATCGGGATATGTAGGCTTATACACAATCGCCCAACCTTAACACACACACACATTCTCTCTATGTGGTTACAGTAGGCTAACGTATGTCAATGGTTTTAGGAACAGCAGTAACATCAAGCAGGATTTAGGCTACCAACTGCTTGGCAGTTATAACAACAAAAACAATAATAATTTTATGTATCATCTTTCCAAGGGCTCCATCTGAATTCACCCGCCGACGTTCCTCTGCACTGCCACGCACAACATTTCTCAGCTGGCACAATTTGATTGGCTGCTGTCAGATTCAAACTGTAATCCGTTAAATAAAGAGTTGATGAGCTGCACAATTTTTTTAATAGTATAATTTTTCATATTTGGGCTGGGGGAGGGTATCAAGTCAGGTCGAGTCATAAGACTCAAGTCTAAGTCAAGTCACGAGTCATTGGTGTTAAAGTCAAAGTTGAGTTGCAAGTCATCATATTTGTGACCCAAGTCTGACTCGAGTCCAAGTCATGTGACTCGAGTCCACACCTCTGATATGCATGTCTTGTGGGGTATGCGTGGTTGTCAGCTCAGTGCATTCAGCTTGTCAACACTTTTTACAAGAACAAGTAGTGATGAAGTCAATCTCTCCTCCACTTTGAGCCATGAGATATTGACAAGCATATTATTAACGTTAGCTCTCCCATGTACATTTAAGGGCCAGCCGTGCTGCCCTGTTTTGAGCCTATTGTCATTTTTGTAAATCCCTCTTTGTGGCACTTGACCACACGACTAAACAGTAGGACCTGCCTTGCTGACAGCGTTGTTAAGAAGGCAGAGTAGCGCTTTATTATGAACAGACTTCTCCCCATCTTAAAGTTGAAGTCGGAAGTTTACATACACTTAGGTTGGAGTCATTAACACCCGTTTTTCAACCACTCCACAAGTTTGTTGTTAGCAAACTATAGTTTTGGCAAGTTGGTCAGGACATCTATTTTGTGCATGGCACAAGTAATTTTTCCAACAATTGTTTACAGACAGATTATTTCACTTATAATTCACTGTATCACAATTCCAGTGGGTCAGAAGTTTACATACACTAAGTTGACTGTGCCTGTAAACAGCTTGGAAAATTCCAGAAAATGATGTCATGGCTTCAGAAGCTTCTGATAGGCTAATTGACATCATTTAGGGCAATTGGAGGTGTACCTGTGGATGTATTTCAAGGCCTACCTTCAAACTCAGTGCCTCTTTGCTTGACATCATGGGAAAATCCAAATAAATCAGCCAAGACCTCAGAAAAAAATGGTAGACCTCCACAAGTCTGGTTCATCCTTGGGAGCAATTTCCAAACGCCTGAAGGCACCACGTTCATCTGTACAAACAATAATACGCAAGTATAAACACCATGGGACCACATAGCTGTCATACCGCTCAGGAAGGAGAAGAGTTCTATCTCCTAGAGATGAACATGCTTTGGTGCGAAAAGTGCAAATCAATCCCAGAACAACAGCAAAGGACATTTTTTTACCTTTATTTAACTAGGCAAATCAGTTAAGAACAAATTCTTATTTTCAATGACAGCCTAGGAACAGTGGGTTCCTAGGCCTTCCGGTTACTAGTCCAACGCTCTAACCACTAGGCTACCCTGCCGCCCCAGAGATGCTGGAGGAAACAGGTACAAAAGTATCTATATCCACAGTAAAACGAGTCCTATATCGACATAACCTGAAAGGCCGCTCAGCAAGGAAGAAGCCACTGCTCCAAAACCGCCATAAAAAAGACAGACTACGGTTTGCAACTGCACATGGGGACAAAGATCATACTTTTTGGAGGAATGTCCTCTGGTCTGATGTAACAAAAATAGAACTGTTTGGCCATAATGACCATCATTATGTTTGGAGGAAAAAGGGGGATGCTTGCAAGCTGAAGAACACCATTCCCAACTGTGAAGCACGGGGGTGGCAGCCTCATGTTGTGGGGGTGCTTCGCTGCAGGAGGGACTGGTGCACTTCACAAAAGGATGTGGATATATTGAAGCAACATCTCAAGACATCAGTCAGGAAGTTAAAGCTTGGTCGCAAATGGGTCTTCCAAATGGACAATGACCCCAAGCATACTTCCAAAGTTGTGGCAAAATGGCTTAAGGACAACAAAGTCAAGGTATTGGAGTGGCCATAACAAAGCCCTGACCTCAATCCTATAGAAAATATGTGGGCAGAACTGAAAAAGCTGGTGAGAGCAAGGGGGCCTACAAACCAGATTTAGTAACGCCAGCTCTGTCAGGAGGAATGGGCCAAAATTCCCCCAATTTATTGTGGGAAGCTTGTGGAAGGCAAACCGAAACGTTTGACCCAAGTTAAACAATTTAAAGGCAATGCTACCAAATACTAATTGAGTGTATGTAAACTTCTGACCCACTGGGAATGTGATGAAAGAAATGAAAGCTGAAATAAATCATTCTCTCTACTATTATTCTGACCTTTCACATTATTAAAATAAAGTGGTGATCCTAACTGACCTAAGATAGGGAATTTTTACTGGGATTAAGTATCAGGAATTGTGAAAAGCTGAGTTTAAATGTATTTGGCTAAGGTGTATGTAAACTTCCAACTTCAACTGTAGCTGTTACGCGGAGCGGCACAGGAGAACCCAAGAGTGGACTTAGACGAGGAATGAACCAAGGTAACAAAGGGAGATATGGAGGCCAGATCCGGGGAAGCTTGGATGAGTTGTAGGAAACCAGATGTGGAGGCTGAGGTTGGAGTGAGCTGGGTTGGGACAGGGTAAACACGTCCGGAGGGGAATCCAAGGGAGTGGTGGTGTGGTGAGTCCAGAACAGGTTAGCAGGGTGGTGAGATGTGGAACAGGAGACAGGAGCCAGAGTCAGGCTGGCAAAACAGCAGAGAGAGGATAAACAGCACCAAGCAGGGAAACAGGTACAGCAGCGTAACCGGATATTAAATAATAAGGATCTGTTCTGACTCCAGCACACCTGTCTCCAACCACACAATCACACACAAGCAGAAAGGGAGGGGGAGAGAGATAGAGAGAGTGTACTGGGGGAATGACTGTCGGTCAAGCATACACCGGATGACCATTAAGGGGTATGGCAGGAGCAGATGTGACAGTACCCCCCCTCTACGTGTGCCACCTGGCACACAACCCAGCTTGTCAGGGTGTGAGGTATAGAAATCCTTTTGACCTGGATTGTAGACTGCAGCTGAAGCCGCTGCGACGGTTAGCTTGGGATTGGGTCCTGGCGGACGCACAAAGAACAGACAGGTCCCTCCTCCAGGTGCAATGACAACGGTGCTTGTGGTCCTGGACTGAGTTACTGTTAGATGGAGGAATTTCAGTGACAAAGTCCTGAGCTATGTTTTACCAGGGGCGACTGGGTATGGGAAGGGGGCGAAGCCGACCGGACGTAGGTTTGATGGAGGTTTTGTTCTGGGCACAGACCGAGCAGGATGAGATGATTTCCCAAGCATCTCTCACCATGGTGGGCCACCAAAATCGCTGCCGCAGGAAGGTGACAGTCTGGTTCATGCCAGGGTGACAGGTGAGGTGAGTAGCATGGGCCCACTGAAGAACTTCAGAGCGAACTGAATCTGGCACAAACAGAGCCTTACAAGGACTGATCCTGGATCAGACTGGTTCAGTTAAGCCTGACGAACATGGGACTCGATCTCCCAGGAGACAGCAGCAACGATGCAGGAGGATGGCATAATGGTTTCTGGCTCGGTTCCTGTGTTGTCTGCAGTGAACTGACGGGAGAAGGCGTCAGGCTTGGTATTCTTAGATCTGGGGCGAGAAAGGTTATATAACCTGCTACTGGGGAGGGGAGCTCCAGGCTGTAGGTCAATAACACAGTCATACGAGCAATGAGGTGGCAGAGACGGGGTGTGGTGCTTTCTGAACACAGAAGCTAAAATGTGATACTCTGGAGGAAAAGAAGACAGGTCCGGGGATTCTGGAATGGACTGGGGTACAGACAAGGCAGGTGGAAGGACAGAAGGACAGACAATTGGAATTACAAAATGTACTCCAAGTAGTAACCCTCCCGGTGGTCCAGTCAATCTGTGGGTTGTGTAGTTTTAACCATGGATAGCCCAAAACCAGAGGAGAATAGGTACTGTCGATTATGTGGAAACTGATCTTTTCTTGGTGATTTCCAGAGAGACGCAGGATGACTGGAACGGTTTTCTCACAGACACGGGAGAGAAGCTTACCATTGAGAGCAGAGGCATCGAGAGGTGAATTAAGTGGAACAGTGTCCAGGCCCAACTGGTTGACAACACTTCGGTCCAAAAAGCTCTCGTCGGCACCTGAATCTATAAGAGCAGCTAGAGGAAAAGCCTGACTCTGCCACACAAGGTTGGCCTCAAACAGGGGTCTGGGAAAAGATGAGCAGGCGATTTGACCCAATAGTATTTTCCCCATATCGCCCGAGCCTCTTCTTACTGGACGCAGGGAACAAGTGGAAACCAGGTGATCAACCTGGCTACAGTATAGATAGCTCATAGTATTGACATGCTGCTGCCTCTCCTCTGGAGATAGACGGGTCCAGCCGAGCTGCATGGGTTCAGGTTCAGAACATGTCTGGGGTTGGGATACAGTCAGAGGAAAATAACAAGGCAGATGTTAAGGAATTTTCAACCTTAACTACCCTCTCCCTCCGCCGCTCCCGGAGACGGTTGTCAATGCGAATAGTGAGAGAAATTAGTTCATCAAGATCATCAGGCTCCTGGACACCAACTCGTCCTTTAGGGTCTTAGTGAGTGAGTTCCGGAATGCTCCCTGAAGAGCCTCCTCATCCCAGCCGCTCTCTGCGGCGAGGGTGTGGAACTCACATGCCATTTCAGCAACACTCTGGGAATCTTGACGGAGGGAGAGGAGACGTTTAGCAGCGTCCTTTCCACAAACCGGGTCGTCGAAAACCTTCATCTCCTCCGTGAATTTCTATAAGAGAAGCAAATGTGTGACTGTCTCTCCCACACTGCAGTGGGCAAGGAAAGCACTGCTCCACAGAGGCAACCAATCAAAAACCAAATCTAGGCTTGTTCACTAGCATAAGAGTAGGGCTGTTGCTTAAATACTAGTGAACATTGTACCAAAAAGGCTCTGCAGGTTCCGAGATTACCATAGTAGCGCTCTGGAGTAGGAACAAATGGCTCCCAGGGCAGAGAGGAGGGACTTGAGACAGGTTGTGAGCTTTGGGTGTAGGTTCGACTCTGTAGGACAGACAGGTTCCGTGAAAACTAATTGATTGTCTCCAGAAGTGTTTTAAGAGCTTGGTCATGTTGATTGAGCAGGGAACCTTGACCAATGGGCATTTGGTGGAGAGTATCCAAGTCTGCTGGGTTCATATCTTGGCCAGATCGTACTGTTACGTGGAGCGGCACAGGGGAACCCAAGAGCGGACTTAGACGAGGAAACAGAGATGAATGAACCAAGGTATTTATTATAACACAGGGAGATATGGAGGCCAGATCCGGGGAAGCATGGATGAGTAGGAAACCAGATGTGGAGGCTGAGGTTGGAGTGAGCTGGGTTGGGAAAGGGTAAATAGGTCTGGAGGGGAATCCAAGGGAGTGGTGGTGTGGTGAGTCCAGAACAGGGTAGAAGGGTGGTGAAATGTGAGACAGGAGCCAGAGTCAGGGCGGAAAAACTGCAGTGAGAGGATAAACAGCACCAAGCAAGGAAACAGGTACAGCAGGGTAACCAGATCTTGAATAATAATAATAATGGCTAGAAGCATAAACTGACTGGGCAGAGATCACGATCTGGCAGGGTGGAAGTGGCAGAACTGAGTATTTGTAGAGGTCTTGATAATGGAACGAGTTGCAGCTGGTAAGGATCTGCTCTGACTCCAGCACACCTGTCTCCAACCACACACAAACAGAAAGGGAGGGGGAGAGAGAGAGTGAGTGTACTGGGAGAATGGCTGCAGGTCAAGCAGACACTGGATGACCACTAGGGGGTGTGGCAGGAGCAGATGACAGTAGCTACTGTTGTATCAACAAGTTTTGACCATGACAGTTTACAATCCAGGATGACTCCAAGCAGTTTAGTCACCTCAACTTGCTCAATATCCACATTATTCATTGCAAGTTGAGGTTAAGGGTTTAGTGAATGATTTGTCCCAAATACAATGCTTTTAGATTTTTAAATATGTAGGACTAAGTTATTCATTGCCATCCATTATGAAACTATATGCAGCTCATTGTTAAATGTTGCAGTCATTTCAGTCGCTGTAGTAGCTGACGTTTATAGTGACAAGTCAGTGGCATGCCGTTAGTAAAGACTGAAAAAAGTAAGGGGCCTAGACAGCTGCCCTGGGGAATTCCTGATTCTATCTGGATTACTGTATGATGGAGAGGGTCCCATTAACTTCTTGCGACTATCAAACCCGGATCCGGGAGCGTAATCATAGCCTCAAACTAATTAGCATAACGCAGCGGACATAAATACCCCTACAAAATCTTCCTATTCATGAAAATCACAAATGAAATATATTGAGACACAGCTTAGCCTTTTGTTAATCACACTGTCATCTCAGATTTTCAAAATATGCTTTACAGCCAACGCTAGACAAGCATTTGTGTAATTTTATCATGGCATAATGCTATGCTAGGCTCTGCTGGCAGCAGGCAACATTTTCACGAAAATAAGAAAAGCAATCAAATTAAATAATTTACCTTTGAAGAACTTCGGATGTTTTCACTCAGGAGACTCCCAGTTAGATAGCAAATGTTCCCTTTTTCCAAAAATATTCTTTTGGTAGGCGAAATAGCTCCCATTTGTTCGTCACGTTTGGCTGAGAAATCGAACGGAAAATGCGGTCACTACAACGGCAAACTTTTTTCCCCCAAATTAGCTCCATAATATCGACAGAAACATGGCAAACGTTGTTTAGAATCAATCCTCAAGGTGTTTTTCACATAACAATTCGATAATATATCCGTCGGGACAATTGGTTTCTCATAATTAAGAAGCGATTGGAAAAATGGCTACTTGTGTACTTTACGCAAGATTTTCTGCGGGAGCCATCATGTGACCACTTGCTAAATGTGGTCCCTTACGGCTATTCTTCAACATAAATGCGTAAAAAGACGTCACAATGCTGTAGACACCTTGGGGAATACGTAGAAAACGTAAGCTCATTCATAGCTCATTCACAGCCATATAAGGAGTCATTGGCATGAGGCGGTTTCAAAAAATGCAGCACTTCCTGATTGGATTTTTATCTTGGTTTCGCCTGTAACATCAGTTCTGTTGCACTCACAGACAATATCTTCGCCAGAGTGTTTTCTATCCAAAGCTGTCAATTATATGCATAGTCGAGCATCTTTTCATGACAAAATATCTTGTTTAAAACGGGAACGTTTTTTTATCCAAAAATGAAAATACTGCCCCCTAGTTACAAGAAGTTAAAGAACAACCTCTGTGTTGTGTTAGACAGGTAACTCTTTATCCACAATATAGCAGGGGGAGTAAAGCCATAACACGTACATTTTTCCAGCAGCAGACTATGATCGATAATGTCAAAAGCCACACTGAAGATTAACAAACAGCCCTCACTATCTTTCATCATACATTTCTCTCAGCCAATCATCAGTCATTTGTGTAAGTGCTGTGCTTGTTGAATGTCCTTCCCTGGAAGTGTGCTGAAAGTCTGTTGTCAATTTGTTTACAGTAAAGTAGCATTGTTTCTGGTCATACACCATTTGTTTTTCAAAAGATTACTGAGGGTTGGTAACAGGCTGATTGGTCAGGTATTTGAGCCAGTAAAGGGGGCTTTACTATTCTTGGGTAGAGAAAACACTTTTGCTTCCCTCCAGGCTCGAGGGCACACACTTTCTGGTAGGCTTAGATTGAAGATATGGCAAATAGGAGTGGCACTGTTGTCTGCTATTATCCTCAGTAATTTTCCATCCAAGTTGTCAGACCCCGTTGGCTTGTAATTTTTGATAGACCCAGGTGGCGACATGCATCTTTGCATGCCTGTCCGATATTTCAACTTGGATGTTGGCCCACCACCTCAAGCTCAACCTTGACAAGACAGAACTGCTCTTCCTCCCGGGTAAGGCCTGCCCACTCAAAGTCCTCTCCGTCATGGTTGACAACTCCACAGTGTTGCCCTCCCAGAGTGCAAAGAACCTTGGCGTGATCCTGGACAACGCCTTGTCATTCTCTGGAAACAGGTTCATGCTCTACAACATCCATAGAGTACGACCCTACCTCACACAGGAAGTGGTGCAGGTCCTAATCTAGGCACCTCTCCCTTCTGGACTACTGCAACTCTCTGTTGGCTGGGTTCCTTGCTTGCACCATCAAAGTCCTGCAACTTATCCAGAAAGCTGCATCTGGCCTGGTTTCAACCTTCCCAAGTTCTCTCATGTCACCCCACTTCTCAGCACACTCCACTGGCTTCCAGTCGAAGCTCGCACCCACTACAAGACCATGGTGCTTACTGACAGAACAGCAAGAGGAACTGCCCCTCCCTATTTTCAGGCTATGCTCAAACCCTACACCCCAACCTGAGCACACCGTTCTGCCACCTCAGGTCTCTTGGCCCTCCCACCCCTACAGGAAGGCAGCTCCCGCTCAGCCCAGTCCAAGCTCTTCTCTGTCCTGACACCCCAATAGTGGAACCGGCCAGGACAGAAGAGTCCCTGCCCGTCTTCCAAAAACATCTGAAACCTTACCTTTTCAAACAGTATCTTAAATAATTCTCCTCCTCACCTCGACTCCTGCTGATAGCTTCGTTATTGAGGAAAAATGCACTTTCTATGCCTGTGATATGTGCTTGTCCTACCTGGCTATCTCAAGATGAATGCACTAACTGTAATTCACTCTGGATAAGAGTGTCTCCTAAAAGACTAAAAGGTCAATGTAAAATGTATCAGTAATTTTTTCACCTCTTCCACACTGACTTTACGGAATTCAAAATTACAATGCTTGTCTTTCATAATTTGGTCAGTTATACTTGGATGTTTTGTGTCTGTGTTTGTCGCTGGCATGTCATGCCTAAATTTGCTAATCTTGCCAATGAGAAATCATTAAAGTAGTTGGCAATATCAGTGGGTTTTGTGATGAATGAGCCATCTGATTCAATGAATGATGAGGCTGAGGTGCTCTAAAGCTTTTTTCTATCATTCTTTATATAATTTATCTTTGTTTCATAGTATAGTTTCTTCTTATTTTTATTCAGTTTAGTCACATGATTTCTCAATTTACAGTATGTTTGCCAATCGGTTGTGCTGCCAGACTTATTTGCCATACCATTTGCCTCATCCCTGTCTGTCTATCTAGGCAGAAGGAGAGAATGTCCCCTGCAGGGGCTCATTTGGGCCCAACTGTCGCCTCTCGACCTTGACTGCACCGTCGACAGACCCTCACTCAACCCCCACTTCGGCTGCCTCTTCCTGGTCAGAGGCTGAGCTGGGCCCTGCTGGAGAGACGAAGACTGGGCTCCTGTTTGTTTTCCCAGATCTGAGAGAGAGAGAGAGAGAGAGAGAGAGGGGGAGGGAGAGAGCCAGAGAGCTGCCAGTTTGTTTTAATTACCCTCCCACTGGGCCCCTCTCTGGTTCCGTATGTGAAAGCTGGCTCCTGCCCATCTCCATGGCTCCTGCAGCCCAGCAGCGGTGGAGCTGGATTTGGCAGGCTGGTGGGGCACACAGGCCTGGGTTTCTCCTGGAGCTATGCTCTCTCCGGGTGGGTTCGATCCTGGACCTCATGGTGTTGGTGCGAGTTTCCACGTAGGAGATTAAATGAATGGCGAGACACCCCCTGAGTCTTATCTCTCCAAACCAGATTGTAGGAGGTGGGGGGTATTTGGAAATTTAAAAAGTCAACAAACAAGATTCCTGGTTTTATTCAAACCAGCCCAACAGCCTAAGCTGTGCATTCATTGATATTGAAAATACTGAAGGAATGAGGGAGTTATGTGCATTATACACATAGGGTGCAAAACACAAACGTTCTAACAGTAGCTTGCAGCTGCAAGTCAGCCAGTCATTCAGTCCACCCATATGGTCAGCACGGCAGCTGTGAGGCCTACGTGAGCAGGTTGACATTTATTAGGATGAGTCTTGTCCTGGAGGAAGAGCCAAATCTGTCTATATTGTAAACCCCCCCCGCTCTTTGGTTTTAATGTAAAGTTAGGGGTGGGCATTAGGGTTAGTAATGTAGTTGAGGTTAGGGTTAAGGTTAGGGTTATGTTTAGAATCAGATTTTATGAATTTGTGGCTGTGCCAGCTAGTGACCACTCGGCAGAGCTGCCTCCAGAACAAGATTCATGACGTTAACCTGCCCTACGTGACCAACCTCAGTGGCTCAGTCTTAGGAACTATAATACCCTGTCATCTGACCGGCTCTAAAGCAGCTCTACCCGGCAGGACCCAGTCCACCACGGCACCACAGCCACTTTAATTAGTCTGAAACTCTAAAACTCTCACATTCCTGCCCAGACCTAATTACTAGCTGTTCCTGTTCCCTCACACCACAGTGGTGAGCTTTCCTAGGGACAAGAGTTTGGCCTGACCATGTGACCTGACCAGAAAAAACACTGGGCCCTAGTCATTCCCTTAAACCTAAACCTGTGCTGTCAGTCAGTCCGTCCTCCAGTGAGTATGTCTGTCAGTCAGGCTCTTAATCCTGTGTGTCCGGGGCTCTGGGCTCTGGAAGAGAGAAGCTGTCCGGCTGCTTCCTAGCGTATCCGATGTGCCAGACACATGTGAACGGAGGAGAGGAGGGGATGAGAGGGAGGAAAGGCGAACTGGGGTAATAGAGGGGAGAGGAGAGGGGGAGCTGGGGAAAGAGAGGAGAGAGGGAGGGAGAGAGGGAGAGAGGGAGAGAGGAGAGAGGGAGAGAGGGAGAGAGGAGAGGGGGAGCTGGGGAAAGAGAGGAGAGAGGGAGAGAGGGAGAGAGGGAAAGAGAGGAGAGAGGGAGAGAGGGAGGCAGGAGGATAGAAGAACATGGACATTGGTGGTTTACTGTAACAGAGCTCATTAAAGGCCACAGAAAGCACAGGTGGCAGAGGAAGTACGGCACTCAGTGGCCTGCTCTGTGTGTCTGCCCTGCCGCTGCTGCTGCTGCCATGCTCTTTACTGTACTACCACTATTACTATAGCTTGCTCTAGTCTGGTGTCTCTCAGACTAGGGGAGAGAAGGAGGGAGAGAGATAGAGTTAGGGATAGAAAGAGAGAGCGCGAGAGGGAGAAAGAGAGAGAGAGAGAAAGAGGAGCTGAAACAGAAATAAACAGAGGGATAATAGAAATAAATGGAGATAGAAAGAGAGAGAGAGAGAGAGATAGAGAGAGAGAGGGGAGAGAAAGAGAGAGAGAAAAAGAGTGAGAAAGAGAGAGAGTGAGAAAGAGAGAGAGAGGGAGAGAGAGAGAGAGAGAGAGAGAGAGAGAAAGAGAAAGAGAAAGAGAAAGAGAGGGGGGAGAGAGGGCAGAGTAAAAAAAGAGCAGTAGTTTCCTAGTCTGAAGCGTATGTGACTATTACAGAGGTATTAATGTCTGCAGATTGCATGCTTGTTCCTGCCCTGCATCCGCCCGCAGTCCTCCGTCCACAGCCGTGAAATTGGGACCATGTGTTGTTGCCGCACTCGGTCTCTATCTCTCTCTCTATCTCTCTCAATTTAATTCAAACAACTTTATGGTCTCTCTCTCTCTCTCTCTCTCTCTCTCTCTCTCTCTCTCTCTCTCTCTCTCAATTTAATTCAAACAACTTTATGGTCTCTCTCTCTCTCTCTCTCTCTCTATCATTACAAGCCCTTCTTCCCTTTTGCCTCCTTTTTTCCTCCTTCCCTCCGCTCTCATGTATACTTTCTCTTGTTCCTCAAGGGACCCAGGACTGGGACAGGGATAGGCCAATTTCCTACTTTCCCCAATGACTGCCTGTGTGTGACACCCTACTCACAAGTTCACACAGCCTGTAATACTGTGACTGTGATACACTTTGGAGTTGGTGGGTTATTCTAACATGAACACTTGTTGTTATAATAATATAGGCCGACTAGTTGACATTTGTCTATTTGTTGTTAGTATGCTACTTGATTAGAACACCATTAGTGTTTCCTGGTCTGTTTTGGTGTTGATATTATGATATTGGGTTGTTTTGGCCCAGTGTTAATCAGTCACAGGGCATTGCAGTGGTATGATTAACCATATAGGCAGTCAAGTGTTGATATCACAGCTGACCAGGATCAGGCTCCGGCTGCATGGACCACTGACACCCTCCTGTTCGATGGCTCTGGGGCAGACACATCTCTGGAGTGTGGGAACACGGGCCACTCCCACCCCTGTCTCCCTCCTCTCCCTTCCTCCCCCCTCTCTCCCACCTGGCTCTGACACTGAAGCAGATACAGATGGGATTGATGGATCCTCTCAGCTCTCCACCACCTCGGCCCTTTCACCCCTCCTCGGAAGGTCACCCTTTCATTCATTCCACACTCCCCTCCCTTCCTCTCTCCCTACCTACCTCCCTCCCTTTCCCTCTCACTTTCATTCTCAGCACCCCCCTCTCTTCTTCCGTGAACTTTCGCTCCTTCTCTAACCTGCTGTAATGATAACATTGGGGAGCTGGCTCGAGTTTAAAATAACTGGCTACCCTGCGTGCACAAACCTTGCACAGTAAGACAGGGATTTGGAAAGTTATAAAAAATATTGTGTTCGGCTTAAGCACCTCTGGCTTGCTACTGTTATTAGATTGGATATTATTCAACAGAGGCCTCCAGACAGGAATAGTGGGAGAAAAGAGCCCTGCCTTTATTAGGTTAGCGTTGGCCATAGTCGCTAACACACAGACAGACCTGGCCCTTTCGATGAATGGATGGATTGAGACGTATGTGTGTTTTTACGTCACTGCCACAGCTAAGGGCGCTATTATCGTGTTATACCCTACATCCGCAAGCCAAGTCATTGATTACACTATGCTATTCATTCAAAATCGATTGATTAGTAAGGTATATCTTATCATTGGTGCTAGTGTGAGCATTTTGTGTTTAAAAAAACTCATCGACAGTTTGAAAAAAAGGAGCCCTAACCACTGTGTCATCCAATCCTCTTGCAGTGTGCAGTGTGGGCTAGACGAGGGAAGGTATGGGCCACCTGGGTAAACAGGTTCTCCTGGGGGGCTGTGGAATGTGGCACAGAGGAGAGTAGTGGACACTGTGAGGATAAGAATGGAGGGGTGGGGAAAAGGAGGGGTGGAGGGATAGAGGGGAGGGGGTTACCGAGGTGGTGGGGGTCACGGCTCGCCAGGATACGCAGGTCAAGTTTATTTTTCCTGTCAGGGGGCACTGAGAGAGAGGGATGCATGCGTACGTGTGAGATTGAGTGTGTTTGTGAGCATGAGTTTAAATGTGTGTGGTTTGAGAAGGTGGTTGATGGGCTGGCGGGTAGTGGGGTGGTTGGTGGGCTGCACTCTGACCCTTCTCAAAGTGAAGCCATCTTGGAGCCTCACAGAGGGAGCGTTATCCTTGGTGAGTTACTAAGAGGCCGTCTCTGTGGTCAAGCAGCACTCTGGAAAGACTCAGTAATACTCTTCCGTAACTGCTAAAGTGCACTTCTTACACAACGTCCGTCTGAGTCGCTGGCCAGGCTGCGTTATCTGGCCAACTCACTCCACACTTCACAGGTTCATCTTCAGAGGTCACCACAAACATCCTGTAGGAGATCCTATTGGACACTTCCTTCCTTCCTCCTCTTTCTCGGTGGTCCACTCCTGTGTCATCACAGATGAAACTGATGAAGGCCTGCCACTGAAATGTGACTGTGCATGTTAATGATAAATAAATGGCATCTAGCTTTTGGAGAGCGCTGTCCTACTCATAAATGAACAGGGATTCAGTACGCCACACATTAGAATAAGAGGGAGAACTTTAAAGGGAGCAAGTTATTTGCTAATTACCAGAGACGGCATGTTGATAAAGAAAGCTGATTCCCTAATTGGGAAATCATGGCTTCTGATCAATTATGTAGCTGATGTGGATACACACGTCCATGGAAGTGGCGGAGACACCGCACACCACAGACAGTAATGATATGAGAAGAATGAGAGGGAGTTTGTTCTCTGTCTGAGTCTGAGAGAGAAAGATCAATAGTAATGACACAGCTGGGCCAGTCTGGTCTGAGGTATGGCAAGCAGGCGGGGTCAGGTTGAAGGAGAACAGAGTTCATGTATGCTTGTCAGCCTGATCCGGCCCCACTCACACATAAGCTCAGTATTTGTTTGTTAAACATTGCAGAGGAGATTTTTCCCTCCTTCACAGGTCACGAAAACATCTTCTTGAGAAAAAGGGAAAGAATACGGTCCTTTGAGAAGGAGAAGTAGGTTGATTTGAATCCTGGAATGTTCTTATCTCATGAATGTATTATAAGGCTTGCTAATTCATACGTCCGTGAACTGCAGTGACATGCACAGCTTCCTAGACTGTATCCACTGTTAAATATACATTTCAGTGCACTCTGGACATTATAAAATGTTTACAACGATTACACAACCCAAGTACAGCAATCAAAATGAATGTATAATAAACAGCCTCAGCTGTGAGGAAACAGCATCGACTAGACGAGAGAATTACATTCTTGTTTTATTCACTTGACCTATCACAAGTTCTCGTTTCATTCATCTAGACCTCAGTAGCTCACTCACATGAAGCACCCTTTGTGTTTAAGGCTGTCCTATTATGGACACCGTATAGCAGGACTGACCATACAGTTCTGCTGAATGTGGCCTTGGGTGAGCCTCAACCAGAAGGCCAGTGATGTTGTTATGGTAAATAGTGTTACAGTGCCCTTGAGGTCGATCAGCCATGGTTATTCAGTAACCCGGCCCATGACCATCTCCCATGATCCAACAGACCAGGAAACAATAGCCCATGGAGCAGGTCAGTGTGGCAAACCAAACCTCCTGCTACACCATGGTGTGAAAAAAACAACACACAACCACAGTCAATAACCCATCCACATGTCCAGGGGACATTGAAACATGTATTTACACTGTGTAATTCAACAAAGTCTTTTGTCATGTGAAACAATGAGAAACTAGGGTGAGGTGGACAGAAGTTCACAGTAGGATGAGTACTTGTAGGCCAAAAGTGAGACCTGCTCCAAAACAAAGTGTCATAGTTTGGTATCATTGTCATGTACACTAAACAGACATATAAAAACAATCTAACCTGGTAAATGTCCACTTCAATCAAACAAACATACTCAGATGATTATTCATATAATCATATCATAGATTCTAGTTGCTCATTGAAACAATATTCAATTCGGTGTTTGTGCTAATTTTCTTTAGCAGTGTCCCTGAAGCTGAACCTTACAAATATTGTCCTTCCCTTTCTGATTTAAAGGGGTTGGGTTAAATGTGGGAGACATATTTCTGTTCCCTTTCCTGAAATCCTTACAAAAGGAGCTATGACTGTTTACTGTGTACCACATAATTACCTACATTCTCACTAGCTAGCCAGTTGCTTTACCTCTAAACAGCCTTATTATTTATTTCCACCATTGTTCTCCTCCCTTCCGCTCCTATCTGTTGGCTGAGGAACCGAACCTTGATGCTGCACCTCCTCACTATGGAAATGGAATTGGGCAAATGCATTGAATGGTATGGAAGCATTGTGCAACGGAGGTGCCAGGTCTCAGATAGCCTGTTCAGGGCACCGTGAACTTCGGTGTAAAGGTTGTCCGGCCTCCTAGTAGGCGGCCTGGTTGAGATACGGTTGAGATATGGTCACAGTGCGGCGGTGCCGTGGTGTAGTTTGTGGTTTACATCCCCAGTGTGTATGTACATGTAACAGTTGTGAAATGCCTAGCTAGTAAGCGGTGGCACTAGTAGCATTTCAATCAGTGACGTCACTCGCTCTGAGACCTTGAAGTAGTTGTTTTCCTTGCTCTGCAAGGATCGTGGCTTTTGTGGAGCGATAGATAACAATGCTTTGTGGGAGGCAGTTGTTGATCTGTCCTTGGTTCAAGCCCAGATTGGGGCAAGGAGAGGGACGGAAGAAAAACTGTTGTGCGAGTGGCAGCTCTGGCTGCTGTGACGTTATATATCTCTGTTCTGTCGTATCTGAAGTCCATTTGTGTTTCCAATTAAAGCCGGGGGAGAGATGGAGACAGACAGGCTGCTGGTCGCTCTCTCCCTCCGCCGAGTTACAACATTGTAGGGCGGCCCTTCCTTTTCCCTCTCTTCCTCCTAGCTCCCCGCCCTCCACAATCTTTCATCCCTCCATTCAACATCCCTCCCCTGGGATGTGGAAAACTGTTTTTGGAGTGGCTGAGGAGCAGCTAGCGCATAAGGAGAATGCTATGCTAAAGAGGAGAGCATGACAGAGGAATTCAGAGCCATGTGGCATGTTTTCGGTGAATGTGTGTGTGTGAGCGTGTTTCTCTCTCCTCTGTGTGATGTGCCCTGATCCCTCCGTTTTGGGGCTCTGTGATCCACCATCCAACTCCCCATTCCTGTAATCTCTCTCTTATTTCCCTCCCTCTAAATCACTTTTCTCTCCCTCTCTCAATCACTCTCAATCCCTTCCTCCTCTCTCTCCTCCTCAGGTCCTGCTCCATCCAGGGCCGTAGATCAAAGGGGTTGAAGTTATCAGGCCTGGAGGGTCTGAGAGGAAGGTGAGAGGACATACCTCAGCTCTTATCTTCCTGCCAGGGTAGCTCTCAGCAATAAACAGCCCTTCTCCCCCTCATCTGATCTATCTCTCACTGGGCCACATTGTGGCACATGTTCATGGAATAGGGTATGATCCTGAACTATTCTAAGTGGTTGTTCAGTCTCTTTTGATTGAAGGTAATTTTTTATTATAATTATTTTTTATCCCTTTTTCTCCCCACCGCTGCAACTCCCATACGGACTTGGGAGAGGCAAAGCTCGAGAGCCGTGCGTGCTCTGAAACACGACACCGCCAAGCCGCACTGCTTCTTGACACAATGCTCGCTTAACCTGGAAGCCAGCCGCACCAATTTGTCAGAGCAACCACTGTACACTGTGCGACCGTGTCAGCGTGCATTGCGCCCAGCCTGTCACAGGAGTCTCTAGAGCGTGATAGGACAAGAACAACCCAGCCAGCCAAACCCTCCCCTATATATATATATATATATATATATATATATATACGTATATATATTTTGCAATTTGCAATGAAATGTGTGATTTGTTTGTTTGTGTGTGTGTGTGTGTGTGTGTGTGTGTGTGTTTGTTTGGGTGTGTGTGTGTGTGTGTGTATATATGTATATATGTATATGTGGAAATATATATATATATATATGGAAATGGAATGGAGTACAACAGCAAACACACATGGCCACTGCGCCTGCTACTCTTCTCCATTTCCATATGAAATAGCCATTGGGTGCTGTTCAGGGAAGGGCAGGCCCACAACAATGGCCAGAGTTGAATGGAACAGTACTTCACCTTAGTGACTGTTCCCTCTGCTCTATACAATACATATCTGTTTATTTTATGTGATGATAAAAGGCTCATACAATACAAATATATATTTTTATGTTTCCTTTCACAGTGGTAGCGACTCAGACTGGGAGCCCCCGGTGCCAAGCTGCCCGCTCTACCTCTGCCCCCAGTGGTGTTCATGTGTCACAGTTCATTACTGCAGGCATGACTGTGCCTCAGGGCCAAAAGGGCACAGCATGGAGGCATCATTGTGTTCTGTGTCGCATGACCTGCACCACTTGTTCAGTTTGCCTCTGCTTTACATCAGAAAGAGACTGCTATGGGACATGGCACAGGCAGCAAAATATTGTGTGGAGGACTTCCAAAGGGTGTACTGTTTTTTTTTAAATGATTTATTTTCTAATATTTTTTAAAACTTTTTTTTGTGTGTTAGAATTGCTTTTTGATATGTTGTCTATAGTTATTTGCACTGTTGTATATAGTTATAGGTCTTTTCACCAATTCGGCCACTTGGGTACATTTGGGCAACTTGTGTGGGACACCTGGGTGACTTCATTCTAAATGTCATGTAGCTCACCCATTCCTGAAGTTATCAGTCTGAAACTTTGCACACCTACAGTTGCCCTCTTGTGTTATCCATCAAAATTATCTCCAGCATCTGACTGTGTGGCTATTCTAGTACATGTGAAAGATGATGCTACAACAATCAAAAAAAGAAAACATATGCTCTTTCTTTCTCTTTTCTTCCACCACTGTGTTATATTCTCCTACATTCAATTAAAATTCAATTAACAAACTTCAGAATGTTTCCATTCAAATGATACCAGGAATATGCATATCCTTGCCTCTGGGGCTGAGCTACAGGCAGTTAGATTGGAGTATGTCTTCAGGCGGAAATTGAGAACAAGGGATGCAGCCATAAGAGGTTCACAAACCTCCAAACGAGCTTCAATGCCATACAACACTCCTACAACACGCTGCCCCCACCCTCCCACCCAGCATCACTACTCTGGATGGTTCTGTCTTAGAATATGTGGACAACTACAAATACCTAGGTGTCTGGTAAGACTGTAAACTCTCCTTCCAGACTCACATTGAGCATCTCCAATCCAAAATTAAATCTAGAATCGGCTTCCTATTTCGCAAACAAAGCCTCCTTCACTCAAGCTGCCAAACATACCCTCGTAAAACTGACTATCCTACCGATCCTTGACTTTGGCGATGTCATTAACAAAATAGCCTCCAACTCTCTACTCAGCAAACTGGATGTAGTCTATCACAGTGCCATCCGTTTTGTCATGAAAGCCCCGTATACAACCCACCACTGCGACCTGTACGCTCTCGTTGGCTGGCCCTCGCTTCATATTCATCACCAAACCCACTGGCTCCAGGTCATCTATAAGTCGTTGCTAGGTAAAGCCCCGCCTTATCTCAGCTCACTGGTCACCATAGCAACACCCACTCGTAGCACGCGCTCCAGCAGGTATATTTCACTGGTCACCCCCAAAGCCAACACTTTATTTGGTTGCCTTTCCTTCCAATTCTCTGCTGCCAATGACTGGAACTAATTGCAAAAATCACTGAAGCTGGAGACTTTCTATCTTTAAGCATCAGCTGTCAGAACAGCTTATCGATCACTGTACCTGTACACAGCCTATCTGTAAATAGCACACCCAACTACCTCATCATCATCTGCACATCTATCACTCCACTGTTAATGCTAAATTGTAATTATTTCGCCTCTATGGCCTATTTATTGCCTTACCTCCCTAATCTTCTACATTTACACACACTGTACATTTATTTTTCTATTGTGTTATTGACTGAACGTTTGTTTTTGTGTAACTCTGTGTTGTTGTTTTTGTCGCACTGCTTTACTTTATCTTGGCCAGGACGCAGTTGTAAATGAGAACTTGTTCTCAACTGGCCTACCTGGTTAAATAAAGATGAAATATATATATTTTTTAATTAAATTTAAAAAATACCAAGAAGACTGTGAGGAGGACTTACAACCATGTGATCTGTAGTTCCCTGTGCTCTGTGTTTTAGGTCATGTTTTAGAGCCTGTTCTGTTTGCTCTGTGAGGAGAGAAAGATTCCACTCTCCCTCTCAGTCCAGGAGAATTTCAACAAGCCCTGTTGCACACTAACTGGAGGTCAAGGGTCGCAGATAATCTGGTGAACAGGCCTCTTTCTCTCACAACACCTGGGACCTCAGAGGGTGATACCTGAAGAGAGAAAGGGAAGTACCCCAATTAAAGATGCACTCTGGGTTTTTAAGTTGCACAATGGTTTCGTAACATATCACACAAATTGCAACATTTGCATGATGTCATATGAATTGCAAAATTCGTACCATATCAAATGAAATGGATGATATAGTACACAAAATGGCTCGTGAGCACCACTTTCAAAACTACTGTCTGAAATTATACGAAAGTTTGAGAGTGCCTCTTTAAGATTATACAAATTAACACAGTAAATAGTTTTGTTGGGTCTGTGATATGACTGGTGCGTGTCTTTTTTCTTCCATTTATAAACGTCCTACAGTTTCTTGTTGGAGCAAGTTGAGGGAATCTGTGTGTAAGACTGTATAGCCCAACAGCATGAATTAACACAAGTAAACATACTGCTCTCAATGATACACATCAAATATCTCAATATCATAGCTACAGTAGTGACCTTTATATACTAGGCCTATGGAGTGTACACTGCATAGATGCTTTTTGTGCTTCTGTGTCCCCCACCGTGACATGAGTATCTGACCGATCTCCCACACAGAAGTAGTCCACACTGACGGTATGCCTGAACTATTTATACCAACAGCCATACGATTCAGTAGGCCTTTCACAAACCCTACAGGGATCCAAAAACGTTTTCTGTGGCCTCACACTCAAAGACGCCTCACTGGAGACGCAGAGTGCTTAAAGAGGCCCACAGACATGCAGCTTTGCTGAAAGGAGCCCTTAGTAAGTCAATAGAGCAGTCTTAGTTAGAGAGAGAGGCTGGGAGGGAGAGAGGAACAGGGGCTAGAGAGGTAAAAAGAGTGACAGAGAGGGGTAAAGATAGAGAGGGGGAGTAGATGGAGGTGGCTGAAGCTGGCTGGCGTGATGATGTGGGGATGAGGGCTCTGGCTGAGGTCCTGCAGGACTCGGTGTGCTTGGCAAAGCTGCTTCCCCCGGTGAGGACCAACCACAAGCGCTCAGATCTCTGTGTGGTGCCCCTGCGTCAAAGCCCCTGCGAGTTCCTGTGCGTCGTGTGCCCTGCCCACAAATACACTGGCCTCAATGCTCTCCCTTTAATCTGCGGGGTATCACACACCCACGGTGGGCGCTCCAACCCCCAGGCTTTAATGATGAAAATAGCCCTGCGCTGCCTGCCACTGAGTGTAAAGTGGCCTCAGTGTGTGTAGAACTGAGGTTCAGTTAGGTTAATACAGTTGACTGCTCTGACTGAGATGTTTGAGGTAGTGGTTCAACGTCGCCATCATTAAATGGTCTTTTGTAGGTATGTCACAACTCAAAGCATCAGGAGAGCTGGTTTTCGTACTGAAACTCACACTGTCCATCTATGTGGATAGTTATGCTGTTAACTATCAAGGCAGAACGGTGCTTTCTCTACCTCAGAATAATCACCTTTCACCCAACACAAAGAGCTTTATTATCTACAAATTTAAAGTGCGTGGGTAATGGAGAGAAACAAAATCGTGCTGTTTGAGGCCATGTGGCCGAAAGTGATACGGGCGCTGGAGATAGGGGTGAGGGCTTGTGGGTCTGGGCAGGTGTGATGTAGTTGGTGTTTGTATGTTTTGTATTGTTGATCAAATAAAAATTTATATATATATATTTTTTAAAGGAAGTGAATATGCATAAACACAGTGCTAAATGTCGCATCACGCACACACACACACACACACACACACACACACACACACACACACACACACACACACACACACACACACACACACACACACACACACACACACACAGTGCAGTGTGCGTTTAAGTACTCCACATTCATCCCCACCAGAGGCTGTTTGTGTGTGTGTGGGGGGGGACAGGCAGGAAGTAGCTAAGCCCTATACAAGCCGTGGCTGTTAGAATCATGTGTCAGTGACATGCACTAAGGTCACAATAATCTGTCAGGGTGAATGATTGCAGTGCTCTCTCTTCCTCTCACACAGGCCCTCCGCTGTGTGTGTATGTCGGTGTGTGTTGTGTGTTGTGTGTGTGTGTGAGACGGGCTACTGTTGGAGAAAAACGGTGCCATACTGCACAAAGCATGCTTTCAGACCGGGGGCCTCCGCTTCCTCAGCCCTCTCTCTCTTCTAAAACCTCCCCCTTCCCTTCTTCCCTCCTTCCTTCTCTCGTAAGAAAGTAGCGAGGTAGGCTATATTATCAGGGACGCCCTGATAAGGAGAGGGGTTTTAGTAGGGGGCGCCAGAGGAGGAAGACGTCTGAGTGTAATTTATAGGCCTATAAATCCCCTGTCCTTACCCTCTAACCCCTATATCTACGAGCCAGCTCCCTAAAAACTTAATCACTTCCCAGCCGGCCCATTGGCAGCCGCCCTCGCAGCGCCGTGACAGGGGCAGGATGGGAGTGCCATGGCCATATTACTCCACTGTAAAAGCAAATGGCTTTCTCATTATCACCCGCCTGGCCTGCACAGCCAGCCTGCCTTCCTCCCAGGGCCCAGGGCCCAGGGCCACCACAAGCCCCTAAATCTAAACCTGTGGAACCCATAGACATGGAAGCCCAGGCAACTCTCCAGAACCGGGTATAGCCCCATAGGCTTTACTCAGGAGTCCCTAAACCCAAAGGCCCTGACACGGAGGCCCAGCCACACTCCAAAGCACCAATCCTAGAGCCCCAAGATAGACGCTAAATCCAGAACCCAAGGCCCACTCCAGACTGAGCTCCCAGCTCCAGCTCCTGCCTTCAAATCAAATCAAATTGTATTTGTCACATGTATGTATATATATATATGAACATAGGAAAAAACACACATCACGACAAGAGAGCCAACACAACACTACATAAAGAGAGACGTAAGACAACAACATAGCAAGGCAGCAACACATGACAACACAGCATGGTAGCAACACAACATGACAACAACATGGTAGCAACACATCATGGTAGCAGCACAAAACATGCTACAAACATTATTGGACACAGAAAACAGCACAAAGGGCAAGAAGGTAGAGACAACAATACATCACGCAAAGCAACCAAAACTGTCAGTAAGAGTGTCCATGATTGAGTCTTTAAATGAAGAGATTGAGATAAAACTGTCCAGTTTGAATGTTTGTTGCAGCTCGTTCCAGTTGCTAGCTGCAGCAAACTGAAAAGACGAGCGACCCATGGATGTGTGTGCTTTGGCCAAATGGTAAAGAACATCTATCTGCTCGAGAGCACACTTACCTGCCGATCTATAAATGATAACTCCGTAATCTAGCATGGGTAGTATGGTCATTTGAATCAGGGTTAGTTTGGCAGCTGGGGTGAAAGAGGAGCGATTACGATAGAGGAAACCAAGTCCAAATTTAACTTTAGCCTGCAGCTTTGATATGTGCTGAGAGAAGGACAGTGTACCGTCGAGCCATACTCCCAAGTACTTGTATGAGGTGACTACCTCAAGCTCTAAACCTTCAGAGGTAGTATTCACAGCTGTGGGGAGAGGGGCATTCTTCTTGCCAAACCACATAACCTTTGTTTTAGAGGTGTTCAGAACAAGGTTAAGGGTAGTGCAACGATGTACGCTGAGAGTCGGGAAACAAGTTAAGGGAGTGAATACATTTAATAAATAAACGAACACAACAAGAAACACAAACAGCACACCAACAAGACACAGATACAGAAACAATGACATCTGGGGAAGAAACCAAAGGGAGTGACACATAAAGGGCAGGTAATGAAGGAGTTGATGGAGTCAAGGTGAGTGTCATTATACGCTGATGTGCGTAACGATGGTGACAGGTGTGCGCCATAACGAGCAGCCTATTGACCTAGTGGCCGGAGAGGGAGCACCTGTGACAGGTAGAGAAAGCTTGTTGGACGCTAAGCTTTGTTGTAGAGCATTTAACACAAAATCTGGGGAGGGGCCAACTGAGTATAAGGCTGTATCATCTGCATATAAATGGATGAGAGAGCTTCCTACTGCATGAGCTATGTTGTTGACGTAAATTGAGAAGACTGTGGGGCCTAGGATTGAGCCATGGGGTACTCCCTTGGTGGCAAGCAGTGGCTGAGACAGCATATTTTTTGACTTTATACACTGAACTCTTTGAGAGAGGTAGTTAGCAAACCAGGTCAAAGGCCCCTCAGAGACACCAATACTCATTAGCCGGCCCACAAGAATAGAATGATCTACCGTATCAAAAGCTTGGGCCAAGTCAATAAAAATGGCAGCACAACATTGCTTAGAATCAAGGCCAATGGTGACATCATTGAGGACCTTTAAGGTTGCAGTGACACATCCATAACCTGAGCGGAAACCAGATTGCATACCAGAGAGGATACTATAGACATCAAGAAAGCCAGTCAGTTGACTATTGACAAGTTTGTCCAACACTTTTGGTAAACAGGGCAAAATAGAAATAGACCTATAACAGTTAGGATCAGCTTGATCTCCCCCTTTAAATAAAGGACGAACCGTGGCTGCCTTCCAAGCAATGGGATCCTCCCCAGAAAGGAGAGACAGGTTAAAAAGGTCGGAGATAGGCTTGGTGATGATAGGGGCAGCAACCTTAAGGAAGAAAGGGTCTAAACCATCTGACCCAGATGTTTTTTTGGGGTCAAGTTTCAGGAGCTCCTTTAGCACCTCGAACTCAGTGACTGCCTGCAGGGAGAAACTTTGTTGCCGGGCAGGGGAAAAAGAGGGAGAAGCATCGGGGATAGTCGCATTAGAAGGGGTGGGAGATGAGGAAATGTTGGACGGGCAATGAGGCATGGCTGAGTCAAATAGGAATCCTAACTTAATGAAGTGGTGATTAAAGAGGTCAACCATGTGCTTCTTGTCAGTAACAACCACATCATCAACTTTTAGGGACATGGGCAGCTGTGAGGAGGAGGGTTTATTCTCCAGGTCTTGAAACGTTTTCCAGAACTTTTTGGGGTTAGACCCACAGTGAGAGAACTGCTCCTTAAAGTAACTAACTTTGGCCTTCCAGGTAGCCTGGAAGGAGTGCACTTATTTCTCATTTGCCTGTATGAGAGCCAGTCAGCCTGAGTATGCGTGTGCCAAGCCTTTCGCCAAATGCAATTCTTGAGATGGAGTAACTCTGCAAGATCACAGTCGATCCAGGGGCTGAACCTGTTTTTAATTCTCATTTTCTTTATGGGGCGTGTTTGTTAACAATACCACTGAAAATATCAAAAAAGAAGGTCCAAGCGTCTTCGACACAGGGGATCAAGCTGATTCTTTACCATTTTACAGAGGCCAGTTCATGAATGAAATCAGGACAGGTCGTTTCACTGAGCAGCCATTGTGAAAACAGCCTGTAAAACAGTGATCACTAAGGTCACTACAGAAAACACCAGACTGATACCTATCAGGATTATTTGTGAGGATAACATCAAGAAGAGTAGCCTTTTCTGGGTGTTTGGAGTCATACCTTGTGGGATTGGTAATAATCTGAGAAAGATTTAGGGAGTCCCATTGCTTTAGGACTTGGTCAGGTGGTTTTAGCATGTCCCAATTTAGGTCACCAAGCAGGACAAATTCAGACTTAGTGTAAGGAGCCAGGAGAGAGCTTAGGGCAGGTAGGGTACAGGCCGGTGCTGATGGAGGACGATAGCACCCAGTAACAGTCAAAAAATAGCTATTTGAATGTTTAATACTTAAAACCAGCAAATCAAATTGTTTGGGGACAGACTTGGCGGAGACACCCGAGCACTGAAGGTGATCCTTGGTAAAGATTGCCACTCACTCACCTTTGGAAGATCTGTCTTGCCGAAAAAGGTTCTAACCAGAAAGGTTAACATCAGTATTAAAAACACTCTTTCTTAACCACGTCTCAGTAATGACCAAAACATCTGGATTGGAGCGGTGAACCCACACTTTCAATTGATCCATTTTTAGGTAATCAGCTTCTAGTGTCAAAGTGCAAGATTGTATGAGAGCAGAAATCAGTGAAGCAGATATCAGAGCACAAGTAAGAATTGGGGCTAGCAACTGTAGATGGGTCAGGGTGTACATGCACATTTCCAGATATCATCAACAGTAATACAGTTAAGGCCCGGCAGAGGACAGGGAGAGCTCTGCAGTGCTGATTTATGACATCTGAATGTGCATCAGATGGCAACAAGATCATATTGTACAGCAATTTCATCAGGTAACATGAATACCAAGCCGGCGAGAGGTGGTTAGAATGGGATGGGAGGCCAAAAGTCTGTGTAACCAATAGAGAGTCAGAGTCCACTGTCGGGTAAAGAAAGTTCGTAGTCAACAAAGCATGCAGGACTCATGAGGCAAATAGCAAAATGCACAAGAAAAAAATGCAATATAGAACAACTTGGCGCTAGCCATTGTAAGTTCAGAGTCATTGGCACCAACAGTGCCTGTGTGCTGGAGGTGATCGAAAGCTCGGGAGAGAGGAAGGTGGGGGGGTTGAACAAGGGCAGACAATGAACAGATCACCAGGTGGAATCCAAGCAGCAGTGCAGCAGGCAATGGGAGCAGGTGTCACACCCACTTGGGAAAAGCTTTTATTTCTGGAGGCAGATTTCTTGTAGTAAATGCCAGTCTCTAAACAGCAGGAGGGGCTTCAAGGCCTCTGGGTTTGGGTGGGGTAGCCTGACATTTGTTGGGCTCAAAGGCTTTGACACCTCTCGCTTCACATGTCAGTGCTAATTGAAGATGTATCTCTTTGTCCTAGCAAGCTTGGTAGCCTTAGCATTCAGTCTCAGTTCCAGTTTGGATGGTGTTTTCAGGTTTCTGTTTGTTTCCCAGAGCTGTATATCTTGGGAATAATAATCCTTGGGTATAGGAAGCATTCCAGGTAATTCCGTCCAAAATCAGGTTGTAGGTTTGGATTTGTGATTCGGAGTGAAGGTTATGTTGTTTAGGGTATCATCCTGTATATGTCCCTGCCAAAAAATAAGTTTGTCTAACTCTAAATCTATCTTTTTTTTAAGCATCATGAAAAATGTGGGAGCTCATCTGCTCATGACCCCCCCCCCCCTCTCTCTGTTAAGACCCAGATGGATAAGACCCAGATGGATAAGACCCAGATGCAGACAGTTGTTTATTAACAAAACAGGGGGCAGGCAAACGACAGGTCAAGGGCATGCAGAGGTCAGTAATCCAGGGCAGAGTCAATAAATTACTGAACGGTCAGGGCAGGCAGAAACGTCAAAACTGGAAGAACTAGAAAACAGGGATGAAAGAAAACAGGGGTACGCGAAAAAACAAGTTGGTAGGCTTGACGAAACAAGAAGCACTGGCAGCAGACAAACAGAAAACACTGGTATAAATGCACAGGGGATGATGGGGGAAATGGGCAAAACCTGGATTGGGGTGGAGACAAGCACAAGACAGGTGAAACAGATCAGGGTGTGACACTGTCTGCTGAAAATAGCTACCAAAAGTCATTCTTGGTAAGTGTGGATATTTCTAGGCAAAAGAAAGGGAATCATCAATAGCTAGATAAAAATGACAAGTTAAATGGGTTTCCATTTTCAATGGTTTTGTCGCAAAAAATAAAAATGACAAGTTAAATGGGTTTCCATTTTCAATGGTTTTGTCGCAAAAAATGTTGTGTTATACGGTATAGGTCTTGGCACGGATGCTCTAGCCAACAGCTCGCAAATACAGTGCCGGTATAGCCTACATGATGAGATTATTATAGACAAAAGAGCAACATTATTTTGAATTGTCGAACAGCATCGATCATCATGTCACCACAATAAGACCCTCAATATTTATTGGAAAGGAGCATCAAGCTCATCACTGTGCACTTTCACCACCCTGTGAAGTCCATTTAAGTGATAATCCCTGTAACGGCCATTGGTGGAAGAAGGTGAGGAACAACAAAAATGCAAAAAATGCAAAACAACAATGAGAACAACCGAAACAGTTCTGTCTGGTGCAGACATAAAACAGAAAGCAACTACCCACACCACACAGGTGGGAAAAGGCTACCTAAGTATGGCTCTCAATCAGAGACAACGATAGACAGCTGCCTCTGATTGAGAACCACACCTGGCCAAACACAGAAATCCCAAACATAAAATGAACATAGAATGCCCATCCTAGTCACACCCTGGCCTAACCAAAATAGAGAATAAAAGCCTCTCTATGTCCAGGGCGTGACAATCCCCCCTAAAGGTGCGGACTCCGGCCGCAAAACCTGACTAAAGGGGAGGGTCCAGGTTGGCCTTTACGGCGGCGGCTCTGGTGCGGGACGTGGACCCCGCTTCACCTTAGGCATGGCCAACTTAGGTGGCGCCTCTGGAGTGGGGACCCTCGCCGCCGACCCCGGACTGGGGACCCTCGCAGCGGGCCCCGGACAGGCGGGCGACTGGCAGCGCCGGACAGGAGGGCGACTCTGGCAGCGCCGGACAGGCGGGCGACACAGGAGACCTGGTTCTGGGAACAGGCACAGGACTCACCAGGCTGGGGAGACATACAGGCGGCCTCTTCCTTGGCCGAGGCACCGGATACACAGGGCCGTGGAGGTGCACTGGCGGTCTCGACCGCATAGCTGGCCCCACCATTCTGGCTGGATGCCAGCTTCCACCCGGCAAATGCGGGACGCTGGCACCGAGCACACCGGCCTGTGAATGCTAGGCCGAGACACAGTGCGCATCACCCCATAGCATTATTTATTCGAAACTGAACACTAAAATGCAAAACAACAACGAGAACAACCGAAACAGTTCTGTCTGGTGCAGACACAAAAACAGAAAGCAACTACCCACACCACACAGGTGGGAAAAGGCTACCTAATTATGGTTCTCAATCAGAGACAACGATAGACAGCTACCTCTGATTGAGAACCACACCCGGCCAAACAACACAGAAATCAAAAACATAGAAAATAAACATAGAATGCCCACCCTAGTCACACCTTGGTCTAACCAAAATAGAGAATAAAAGCCTCTCTATGGCCAGGGCGTGACAATGCCCTCGAAGCCGGTGTTTGGAGGATATACTGGCACTGTGTTGTTATGCCCGAGACAAAGTCGAGGGCCATCAAACCGTGCCAATATATCCTCCAAACACTGTCTTCGAGGGCATTGTCACTTTTATATAATGGGTTACCAACATATTCAAATAATGATTGACATATTTTCATTAAAAACGTTATTTTGATGAATTTATTCATGCTATTTCATCCTTCCACAAGATATAGTCCCGACACACACCTAGGGTCGTTCGTTCTATCAACCCAGTCATTCAGTCTTTATGTTCTGTAACTATCGACACAACGCAGTCGTTCATTCTAAATGTTCCATTGCCATACTGGCTCGCATCGTTCTTATCCCTTTCTTGCTACCTAGGCAAAAATGGCCAACTTACAGGCACGTCAAACAGTGTGCAAAGCTGTCATCAAAGCAAAGGGTGGATACTTTTAATTGTTTTATTTTTTTATTTGTTTAACACCTTTTTGGTTACTACATGATTCCATATGTGTTATTGCATAGTTTTGATGTCTTCACTATTATTCTACAATGTAGAAAATAGTAAAAATTAAGAAAAACCCTTGAATGAGTAGTTGTGTCCAAACTTTTGACTGGTACTGTATAATTCAATTTATAAACGGGGTAAGTCAAGCCCTGAATGATGATTGGCTGACAGATGTGGTATATCAGACCGTATACCACGGGTATGACAAAACATTCATTTTTACTCTGGGTTGCGTCGTGCCTAAAAACAACCTTTATCCGTGGCATATTGGGCATATAACATACCTCCTCGTGCTTTATTGCTTAAATAATGCACAGTACCCAGCTAGCAATGAGGAATCGGGCCAGAAGCGCCGGAACTGATTGAATCAGCCCAGAATTGGGCGTTGGACTCGGCCCGGAATCAGAATGAATGACTGCCCAGAATCGGCCCAAGTACACGGGGCCATTTCCGTCTACCGGAATTCAGGCAACTTTGCCGGCATCTTACCAGAATCCCCTCAGATGTGGCCCGATGCAAATTTTAATGTATACAAAATTACCCGATTTGAGTCATTTTAAATATTACTATTATACATTTTATACACACATTTGTATGTACCCATCCACAAACATTTTTTATAATATATATATTTTTAACCCCCTTTTTGCCATATCCAATTGGTTTGTCCCATCGCTGCATCTCCCATACGGCCTCGGGAAAGGTAAAGGTCGATGTATCGGAGGATTAAATTACTACTTAAACAGGACTCTTAAAGAATTTAATTTAAATTTATATTTAATTGTTTGATCACAGAAACAATGAGAAAATATGGGAAAATAAATAAATAATTGTTAATTATATAATGCAGCCCGTGTAGTCATCTGCCAGAGAGTTGCCACAATTGGCCCGATCCCCAAGTAATACATTTGGGACAGATAACTAACACCGGAATCGGACCGAGCCCCAAGTAATGCATTTTGGCCAGATAACTCACACAGGAATCGCCCCGGGCACTAAGCAATACATTTGGGCCAGATAACTCACACCGGGAATCGGCCGAGCTCAATCCCCGCATCCTAGCCATAAAGTAACACTGCCGAAGGCGGCGCAGACTCGGGCCACATAACGTCAGCTGAGTCTGACTCTCAGCCAAGTGCCCCAAAAAGTAGAATTCATTGGCTATAGTTCATTATTACATGTTCTATGTTTGTGCTGCTTTTGAAATCAAAAGTCAAATTGAAAACATTATTGGCATTGTTGAATTCCATTTCCATAATGGCAAGCTAGGACTGATGGTTTGGTTAGCTAAACTAGCAAGTCTGTTTGTGTGGTTACCACGGCAACTACTGCAGCTAGTAAACTTGCTACCTACTTCAGTGGATGTTGAACACATTTCTAGTGGCAAATGAAGACATTTCTAGCCATGGTATAAAAGGGATAATCAACTTGGGGCTCTATGAGGTCGAACACACCTTCCACGTCGTTCATTGTTTTACATAGAACGCAACCCTTCGTTGATTATCCCTTACTTATTTCATCTGTAGCCTAATAAACTGCATGCTTTCCCGAGTAATAGTGGGAGGACCACACAATTGTAAACTTGTTAACATAATAATTGTAAAATGTTAATATATCAACGTGGGGCTCCCAAGTTTACTCTGATATGATGGTTGTTACATCAATATTTGCCGATAAAGGCGTGTCCACCGCCATAATCTCGCATAATTAATTTTACAGACACAAAAAGATCCCACCTTGTCTAGTATATTTTGTTTTGTCCACATTTGGAAAGTTTACCGGCAAATTAGCTATTTCCATCACGCCTGTTTTTTTTTTATCTGAATGTTATATGAACTTGTACTTTACTAGCATAAACAGGTTGGATGGAAAGCTGGTTAGAGTTAAACCCACCTTGAAATCAAAATAGCAAACTTCAAGTATGTGTGCATGGGACAGAGGCATGAATACTGCATGGTTGTTCACTCCGGTTGCTAGGCAACCCGATGCATAGGTGAGTGGCTGCCTACTGCTACAGCTGCAGCAGCACAGAGGAGAAAAAAAGCATGTCTTCATTTTGCAATTATCTTGATTTATAACATTTCCGACCTGCAATATAATTATTTTGAACCACGAACCAACCCATCAGTTGAAGGAATGTTTTCATTCCACCCACCAGCAGATTGTTTTTGCAGGTGACCCACAGGGTGACCCCGTGGGACTCTAGGGCGCCTCTCCTCAGGTAGCCACTCTGCGCCAACCCTGTTCCCCCTCACTTCCCCCCTATTCCAGCCTCTTTCCACCTCCCTGGTTCTTTATCTGAGAGCTGTTAAGTGGAGAGGAAAGGTTTAAATTATGATCTGAGCCATTGTAGCTCCAGAGGGAAGTCATAAAGGAAATGCTTGTTTAGGAGGGCTGTGGAGTGCTGCACATCTCTACTGACTCTGATGAAACTCAGGGATGGGAGTCATCCTGACCGCCAGAGAAGATTTATACCTCTCCCACTATGAAAAAATAAATGTGGAATGGAAGTAATGGGGAAAATCTCAAAATCTCTCTCACCCTTGCTCTCTTTCTCTCTCTTTCTCTTTCCGTTTGTCCTAGGGTTAGGGTTAGGGGTTAGGGTGCACTCGATTTTCTTTTAGAAGCCTCTTACAGAAGATGCACCAGGTGGTTGTACAAGAATAAGATGCATCACTTTGTGTCACATTTGAAGCTTGCGGGACACTGGGTCTGTGTCCTGAACAATAAAGGACAAAACCCACAAGACGAAGGCCAGTAATGGAGTATGGAGCAGGCCAGGGCAGTTACAGTGTGGTTGGTTACTAGGAGACAGTCAGTCATGGGGAAACTCTAACTCCAGCTGCAAAGACAAAAGATGAACCAGGGGACATAAATCACTAGAAGACCAACATTCACAACCCTATTCACAACATTTCAAGACAACCACAACTTTCCAAACCAGCCAGAGAGTGCAATTTACAGTGTGGGCGCAAAAAAAGTGATTACTTAAACTTGACGTTCTGATTTTCATCTAACATGTACATTTAGAATCTCTATGTGGCCTGTAATGCCTGTAAGTATTTTGGAAGGAGGGCCCAGGGAATTTACTCTAGTTAGACGCCATTAAGTCTAAAGTGCGTCAAAGGGCCGTATAGAGAGTGTTAAAGGAGCACTTGTTCGTTCCAACCCTACACTTTCCTTCAGTCTTTCCTAAATGACCCTAGTCCAGGGTGCAGTTGGAACCTCTGATGTTTAAGTGTTTCCTACTGTAATCTATGAGCTCTATAAGCTCCACTCTTATTCAAACTCCCAGCCTTCCCGCACCACTACTAACTCAAACTACTTACCCCCCACACATTCAAATCTAGGCCCACAGTCTACATGTGTGTCTGTGTCTCACGGCAGCACATCATCCAGTCACGTTAGCTCTGATAGGGGAACGCTGGGGAGCTCTCTGACGGGGCCTTGTTCCCCCCATATCCTATCTCCTCCCATGGCTGTCCTAACATGCTATACTATCAGTCTGATACCACCATTCAACTGATTTAAATTTCTACCCACTACTACTACTGCTATTACATAAGTAGGACTACTGCTAGACACTGGGGCTCGGCCTTCTCCCAGTAAAAAAAGTGATTTGTTTCTCCTTTTTTCAAGTGTGTGGCCATGCCTGTGGATTTGACCATCCTAAGAGACCGAAATGTTTAAGCAAGAGTTTGGCACACATACCATTGACTGAATGTACAGTAAAACATGTTCACAGAGCACGATTGGCCATCCAAGTCCTGGAGATGGTTTAGAAAACATGAGCTTAGTCCTATGATTTACGGAAAATGTATCTTTATCCTCTCCATTGCAATTACAGAGCGCATGGATTGGCTTGAAAGGCATCTAGGAGGTTTACCAAAGATGTACTGTAGTCTTACAGGACGTGGTGGTTTGGATGAACTTTACACTTCTCTAATCATCCTCTCATTTCTGAGATGTGGTCACAACATAATGTTCTGCAGAACCTATACTTTACAGAGAGAATGCAAGGAAAAGGGAAAGACACAGAGATGGGGAGAGACAGAGAGAGTGAGAGAGGAAGAGTAGGGCAGAGACGGAAAGAGAGAGGAAGGGAGAGGATGAGAGGGGCATTTTTGGACTATGCATCTTCCCTCACCTGTCATTTCTGCATTCACAATGTCAACATAGATATCATATAGGAGCTGTCTTCAAGCCCTGTGGATGTGTGCAGCTAAGGCCTATGCAGGACATCTGTAGGCCTACATCTGTGTGTGCGACTTTGTGAGACTGTGTGCCTCTGCTCTGCATCTGGAGACCGCATGAGGCCCCATGGGGGTTGATGTTGGGCCGGGAGAGGGCTGTATTAGGGCCTGTGGTCGGGGTGTTCTCTGGGGGAGACAGCCTGACTGCGACCCTTCACATGAGGCTTTTTCAAGTCAGATACCTCCCCACCATGAAACTGACTCTACCACCGTAGCCGCCAGAAGATCAGCCGAATAACAACCCTCTTGCTAATTCATGCTCCCTCTCTTTCTCTTTTCTCGCTCCTTCCCTCTCACTCTCTCTCTTTTCCTCTCTCTTTCATGCTCTCTCTCATTCCCTTGTTCTAATACTCTCTCAGTCTCCTTCCCCCCGATTCTCTCTCTCTGTTTCCCCTTCCCCTCTCTCTGTGTCCTAGTCTTACTGGCGAGGAGAGGAGGATGAATGAAATGATCCCTAACCCACAAACTGATTGAAGATTAGGTCAGGAAGAAGAGAGAATATTCAGAGCCTACCCACTGGGCACACCTCGTCATTTCAATGTGAATAATTTGGTAATATTTGGTTGAGACATTGATCAATGAGATTACAACCTATATTCACAGACTCAAAAAGACAGCCAAGAGTTAATGCAATTTCCAATGTGTTTTCGCTATGCTTTCAACCATTTTAAAGCACAACCAAATTCCAATGGAGAAACATTGTCTGATTTTTGGTTTGGTTGTCACCCAAATGTCTACCACTGCACTTTCAACCATTTACAAGAACAGCAAAGTTTATTAAAACAGATCACTGTGCTTCATCTAATAGCAGAACCAAATGACATGGATTTCTGTTAAGATTACATTAAAAGTACATGGTGGAAGTGATCAATTCCGGCCCAGATTCTGTACCGATTATTACAGCATAATGTGACTACCTATGCCTGCTATCGTTAAACATGCACACTTTATATGATTACATAAGAAGAAATGTATAGTTACAGTAACCTCAGAATGTGGGCATGGATGTGTTACTCATTTTAAGGTTACATTAACTTGTAAGAACGCCTAAACTTTAGGTTATTTACTTTATTACAATATTGTGTTTGGTTGACAATGCAACCAAATATCAACATTTAAAGGAGGTGTATCTACTGCTTGGATAGTTCCATATGAGCTCTGGCTCAATCTCATTCTTTACCTTTTATTTTTGGTTGAGTTGGAGACGTGAATTCAACATACACTGTCTTGCAAAAGTTTTCCGACCCCTAGGATTTCTTCAAATTTGATTGCGTTACAAAGTGGAATTAAAATGTATTTAATTGTAATTTTTTGTCAACAATCTACACAAAATAATATGTAATGTTAAAGTGGAAGAAAAATGTGCAATAAAAAAAAGATTCATACAAATTAAAAAACTAAAACATAGTCATTGCATAAGTATTGAACTCCCTGAGTCAATACAGAAACACCTTAGGCATAGATTACAACTGTAAGTCTTCTTGAGTAAGTCTATAAGAGCTTTGCACACCTGGATTGTGCAATATTTGCCCATTATTCATTTCAAAATTCTTCAAGCGTTGTCAAGGTGTTGAGGAATGACTAGACAGCAATTTCCAAGTCTTGCCATAGATTTATTTTTAATCCCACTTTGTAATGACTTCAATTGCAACAGTGAATCTATCTTGTTTTTAAGAGGAGATCACTCAGCAATCATTCTCACGATAGCACATTGGTATTCATTGTCAAAAATCACAGCTAAGCAAGGCTGGACTTGGTTAAAATCCTGGATGGGAGACCAGATTGTACAAATACTTATTTACAATGACGGCCTACCCCAGCCAAACCCGGACGATGCTGGGCCAATTGTGTGCCGCCCTATGGGACTCCCAATCACGGCCGGATGTGATACAGCCGCTTTTTTTTAAATATATATTTCACCTTTATTTAACCAGGTAGGCTAGTTGAGAACAAGTTCTCATTTACAACTGCGACCTGGCCAAGACAAAGCAAACCAGTGCGACACAAACAACAACACAGAGTTACACATGGAATAAACAAACACAGAGTCAATAATTCAATAGAAAAAGTCTATATACAATGTGTGCAAATGAGGATGTATAAGGGAGGTAAGGCATTAAATAGGCCATAGTAGCGAAATAATTACAATATAGCAATTACACACTGGAGTGATAGCTGTGCAGAAGATGAGTGTGCAAGTAGAGATACTGGGGTGCAAAGGAGCAAAATAAATCAAATAACAGTATGGGGATGAGATAGTTGGATGGGCTATTTACAGAGGGGCTATGTACAGGTTCAGTGATCTGTGAGCTGCTCTGACAGCTGGTGCTTAAAGCAAGTGAGGAAGATATGAGTGATTTTTGCAGTTCGTTACAGTCATTGGCAGAAGGGAATTGTAAGGAAAGGCAGCCGAAGGAGGAATTGGCTTTGGGGGTGACCAGTGAAATATACTTGCTGGAGCGCGTGCTATGGGTGGGTGTTGCTATGGTGACCAGTGAGCTGAGATAAGGTGGGGCTTTACCTAGCATAGACTTATAGATGACCTGGAGCCAGTGGGTTTGGCGACGAATATGAAGCGAGGGCCATCAAACGAGAGTATACAGGTCGCAGTGGTGGGTAGCACTAGCCATGGGATGGCACTGTGATAGACTGCATCCAATTTGCTGAATAGAGTTTTGGAGGCTATTTTGTTAATGACATTGCCGACGTTAAGGATCGGTAGGATAGTCAGTTTTACGAGGGTATGTTTGGCAGCATGAGTGAAGGATGCTTTGTTGCAAAATAGGAAGCCAATTCTAGATTTAATTTTGGATTGGAGATGTTTAATGTGAGTCTGGAAGGAGAGTTTACAGTCTCACCAGACACCTAGGTATTTGTAGTTGTCCACGTATTCTAAGTCAGAACCGTCCAGAGTAGTGATGCTGGATGGGCGGGCAGGTGTGGGCATCGATCGGTTGAAGAGCATGCATTTAGTTTTACTTGCATTTAAGAGCAGTTGGAGGCCACCTAAGGAGAGTTGTATGGCATTGAAGCTTGTCTGGAGGTTAGTTAACACAGTGTCCAAAGATGGGCCAGAAGTATACAGAATGGTGTTATCTGTGTAGAGGTGTATCAGAGAATCACCAGCAGCAAAAGCGAAATCATTGATGTATACAGAGAAAATAATCGGCCCGAGGATTGAACCCTGTGGCACTCCTATAGAGACTGCCAGAGGTCCGGACAACAGGCCCTCTGATTTGACACACTGAACTCTGTCTGGGAAGTAGTTGGTGAACCAGTCGAGGCAGTCATTTGAGAAACCAAGGCTGTTGAGTCTGCCAATAAGAATGTGGTGATTGACAGAGTCGAAAGCCTTGACCAGGTCAATGAATACAGCTGCACAGTAATGTCTCTTATCAATGGTGGTTATGAAATCTATTAGGACCTTGAGCATGGCTGAGGTGCACCCATGAGCAGCTCGGAAACCAGATTGCATAGTGGAGAAGGTATGGTGGGATTCGAGATGGTCAGTGACCTGTTTGTTGACTTGGCTTTTGAAGACCTTAGATAGGCAGGGCAGGATGGATATAGGTCTGTAACAGTTTGGGTCCAGGGTGTATCCCCCTTTGAAGAGGGGGATGACTGCGGCAGCTTTCCAATCCTTGGGGATCTCAGACGATATGAAAGAGAGGTTGAACAGGCTGGTAATAGGGGTTGTGACAATGGCGGCGGATAGTTTCAGAAATAGAGGGTCCAGATTGTCAAGCCCAGCTGATTTGTACGGGTCCAGGTTTTGCAGCTCTTTCAGAACATCTGTTATCTGGATTTGGGTAAAGGAGAACCTGGAGAGGCTTGGGCGAGTAGCTGCAGGGGGGGCGGAGCTGTTGGCCGAGGATGGAGTAGCCAGGCGGAAGGCATGGCCAGCTGTTGAGAAATGCTTGTTGAAGTTTTCGATAATCATGGATTTATCAGTGGTGACCGTGTTACCTAGCCTCAGTGCAGTGGGCAGCTGGGAGGAGGTGATCTTGTTCTCCATGGACTTCACAGTGTCCCAGAACTTTTTGGAGTTGGAGCTACAGGATGCAAACTTCTGCCTGAAGAAGCTGGCCTTAGCTTTCCTGACTGACTGCGTGTATTGGTTCCTGACTTCCCTGAACAGTTGCATATCGCGGGGACTATTCGATGCTATTGCAGTCCGCCACAGGATATTTTTGTGCTGGTCGAGGGTAGTCAGGTCTGGAGTGAACCAAGGGCTATATCTGTTCTTAGTTCTGCATTTTTTGAACGGAGCATGCTTATCTAAAATGGTGAGGAAGTTACTTTTAAAGAATGACCAGGCATCCTCAACTGACGGGATGAGGTCAATGTCCTTCCAGGATACCCGGGCCAGGTCGATTAGAAAGGCCTGCTCACAGAAGTGTTTTAGGGAGCGTTTGACAGTGATGAGGGGTGGTCGTTTGACTGCGGCTCCGTAGCGGATACAGGCAATGAGGCAGTGATCGCTGAGATCCTGGTTGAAAACAGCAGAGGTGTATTTGGAGGGCCAGTTGGTCAGGATGACGTCTATGAGGGTGCCCTTGTTTACAGATTTAGGGTTGTACCTGGTGGGTTCCTTGATGATTTGTGTGAGATTGAGGGCATCTAGCTTAGATTGTAGGACTGCCGGGGTGTTAAGCATATCCCAGTTTAGGTCACCTAACAGAACAAACTCTGAAGCTAGATGGGGGGCGATCAATTCACAAATGGTGTCTAGGGCACAGCTGGGAGCTGAGGGGGGTCCGTAGCAGGCGGCAACAGTGAGAGACTGATTTCTGGAGAGAGTAATTTTCAAAATTAGTAGTTCGAACTGTTTGGGTATGGACCTGGAAAGTATGACATTACTTTGCAGGCTATCTCTGCAGTAAACTGCAACTCCTCCCCCTTTGGCAGTTCTATCTTGACGGAAAATGCTATAGTTGGGTATGGAAATCTCCGAATTTTTGGTGGCCTTCCTGAGCCAGGATTCAGACACGGCAAGGACATCAGGGTTAGCAGAGTGTGCTAAAGCAGTGAGTAAAACAAACTTAGGGAGGAGGCTTCTGATGTTGACATGCATGAAACCAAAATCCTTAAGGTACGTGAGGATTGATTAGAAAAGTTGTTTGACTTGTTTGGACGAAGTTTATTGGTAACTTTTGGGATTCCTTTGTATGCATTTTGAACGAATGGAACAGGTGGATTACTTAATCAAGCGCACCAACTAAACTGACTTTTTTGGGATATAAAGACTTGATCGAATGAAAGTCTTTACATAAAGACTTTATCGAACGAAACGACAATTTTTTATGTAGGTGGGACCCTTAGGATTGCAAACAGAGGAAGATCTTCAAAGGTAAGTGATTTATTTTATCGCTATTTCTGACTTTTGTGACGCCTCTGCTGGTTTGGAAAATGTTTTTAATGCTTTTTTAGACGGGGTGCTGTCCTCAGATAATCACAAGGTATGCTTTCGCCGTAAAGCCTTTTTGAAATCTGACAAAGCGGCTGGATTAACAAGAAGTTAAGCTTTTAAATGATGTATGCCACTTGTATTTTCATGAATGTTTAATATTACGATTTATGTATTTTGAATTTCGTGCTCTGCAATTTCACCGGATGTTGTGGAGGTGGGTCGCTAGCGGCACATCTAGCCCAAAGAAGTACATTAACAGCTCACCGCGCCACTCGGGAACCCAAAAAAAGTTATAATCTCAACATATTTTATACATGATTTGTCTATGTTGACATGTGGTTACCATGACAACATAATCCTGTGGTTGAAATTTCACCTTCAAAACAACAGTTGATTACTTTTTTCAAATCCAATGTATTTTCCACGTAGATTCCATGTCACAAAACGTTGACAAATTTCGTTGAAACAACGTTGATTCAACCAGTTTGTGCCAAGTGGGTAGTAATTCAGAGCCAGGTAACCAACCAGTACATCACCCTGGCCCAGCTTTGAACACTGAATAGAGTGGTATTCAGTACGTCACAAGAGTCTGAGGAAAAGGAGTCTGGACATTTTAACTCCTTTAACTAACTAACAGTCCCCCGGCTCACCCTGGCTCACCTTCCCTCACCCGCTTCCCTATACTTCTCTACCCCTTCAGTCTCCATTCAGATTGTTGTGCCAGATGCCATCGTTCACCACAGTCAGCTAGCATTTATGTGAAAACCTATCTGCTTATTACTGTCAAACATGGATGGCTGTAATGCTTCTCTCCCTCTCGCGGTCTCTCCTCTCTCTCTCCCTCCCTCTCTCATCTGCCCTCCAGATCTTGGCACAGTGGAGATTAATTAGATACCCAGAGTTGGATCCTACTCCGACTGCACTGACCACAGGTTATTCCAGACAACCAGCCCTGAATGCTGTAACATTTGCATGATGAGAGGCAAAACATGGCTTCTGTATGTCTTGCACAGTCAGTTCTGTAAAAGTCTTCTTCATATGATAGTAAGACACTATACTACTAAGTTACTCTATATAATGTAAAGTCCTGTAATACCATGAGACCTAGTGAAAGCACTATGGTGTATTAATGCAATCCATTATGATGGTTTCTATGCGTTTGTCCCTTGGGATTAGAACTCCACATCCTGCATCCTACAGATAAACAAACACAAGTCCTAATATCTAAATGAGTGCATGTGTACGTGTGTGTTTGCCGAAGGCACAAGGGCCTCTGTGTATAGTAGTGTCTCCCGATTTTTGTCATGTAACTGGTGTGACTAAGATACTTTGTGTGCCACTTGTCTAAAAATACACCAAGTTTAACAACAATTGTGGCATAGAACTGAAAGAGTAAAATGACAGACTAATTTGAATTCCCCTCCAACATACTGTGAGAGTTTACGGGAAAGCAAAACTAATTGAGATTCTTCTAAACTTAGAAAAGTGCTTTTCAATTGACTGTACTGCACATTTTGAGAGCTTGGGGATTGTGTGAGGGTTGCGGTTTAGAGTGAGGCCCATCTCTGTGTTTTTCGTTCCACTGAAGTACAGAATAATAACATGTTCAAAGAGAGAACTGTTTCAGGCTTTTATGACGTTGTGTAAATAAATGAGAATATTTTTATGGGTTCACTTTACAACATGAATACAAGCCTTAAAAAGAGAGAGCGAGAAGACAAGGAGGGTGTTGCCACAGACTGGTCTCTGCTGAGCACATGGAAAGAAAGAACAATATGATCGCCCCTTCCTTCATCCCTCCATCCATCCATCCCTCCATCCCATCCCTCCATCCGGCCCTCCATCCAACCTTCCGTCCATCCCTCCATCCATCTATCCCACCCTCCCTCCATCCATCCATCCATCCATCCCACCCTCCATCCATCCCTCCATCCAACCCACCCATCACTCTATCCATCCCTCTAGCCCTCCATCCCATCCTCCATCCATCCCTCCATCCCTCCATCCATTCTTGGAATATGTAATAATGAGTATCTGGTGTCACTGTAATTAACTGTAATTGACTCAACTGCACCTCACCTCAGAAAGAGTGGATGCTGCTTATGCAACAGCTAATGGGGATCCTAATAAAATAACAAAAATAACCCAGGTCACTTCCAAGCATTGTACTAAATAAATTCCAGAGTAATAACACTAATGCACTTGCTTTAACAGAACATGGACAGGACTACCATTGCATGGTGTGCTGTTATATAAGCAGGAAATGTGGTGCAGGGACTGAGGCCTGTGTGTTTGGAAGAGAAGCAGCCAGTCACTCCATCATGGTCATACCTCTGTCAGCCACTTAGCTGAAGGTTATTTCCTCTCGTGCCAGCTGCTGCGTCTGGGTATCCGCTCCCCATGGGTTGCCACCGTCTCTCTGGGGGGCACCTACAGGGGGACGGGGGGCCGCTGGATGGAGAGTTGGGTTGCCTCGGCTCATGTGTTATGCCTGGAAAGAAAGTGTCATTATTAAATAGCTTCATGCCTCTCTCTAATGAACGGTGAGAGGTCAAAGCGTTTCAGGCCATGATTCTCTCTTTCCTTTTTTATTTTACTTTCCTATCGGTTCTTCCCTCTCTTCTCTTCTCCTCTCTCCTCTCTGATCAGACGGGCAGTATGGGGATCCATCACCAGAGGTCAGGGGAATGAGTGTTTCCACTCACAGACACCATCACTATTCTACCCCTCGTACCCCTATTGCTCTATACTCTGTCTCTATCTACCCATCCCTCACTCTTTTGTCCCCCTCTAAACATCATTGGCCCATACCCTTTCTTTACACCCTCACCCCTATAATTGTTCCCCTCTCCAGCCCTCGCTCAACTACTCCCCTCTCTCTACACTGCCCTACACTCTAGCCCCCCACACATACCCCCCACCCTAACTCCATTACCCTAAATATATAGCCAGCCTTTCCCCTTGGCTCCCTCCCTCAGGGACTGTTAGGAGAAGCACCTCTGGCTCGTACGGCACTAATGGACACACCGACCATCAGACCGACCGATCGGTCCTGAGACCAGCCAGCCAGATCAGCCAGACCAGCCAGCCAGCGAGCCTAGAGAGACTCCCAGTGACCCCAGAGTCTGTGGCTTTAAGTATGCCTTGTAAATCTAAGTGGACAATGTGGTGCCTCTCAGTCTGTGCTATCCACTACCCAACCATGGCGGCCAAGACCACTTTCCTCTACTGCTCTCTCTCTCTGGAGCAGACCATAACCATGTTATTGGGAATTGGACTGGGCTGGGAGGGAAGATAAAAACAGACTACAGACTACAGAATGCTACTGCACTTCCTTGGTCTGTCTGTCACACAACAACAGGAAGTGAATGTCTGTGGGGAAAGAGGTGTAAATGTAAAAAAAAAAAATAACATTCACCCTATACAGGAAAATAGGGCTTTGTCAACAGATATGAAGTAGCAAAGGGGGTTTCTTAATATGCATACTACTGTGCTCCACACTCCCATGCTCTGAGTACATTAGAGGGCATTCTCTTGAGTATGTTCTTAATAGGACGAGAGTGTGGAGAACGCATACATTTTATATTTGAGAAGCACTGCTCAGTGTGCACTTCTGTGCTACTGCATTACCTTTGACCTTTTACACTAAACTGCGTCACCAACATGCTGGCTTTTCATTTATGCTGGACTTTCCAGGATCACGACTACCCTCTGTAACTAATGTTAGCTACATGTCAAACCTTTGTAGATCTGAGCATCTGATTTTGTTTAATATTGCATTTTTGTCAGTAAAGCAATTGAGACTGATAATCCGTTTATGTTTAGTATTATTTAGCTACATAGAAATTTGATTAACGAAAGTAGCTAACGTTAGCTAGCTAAGCTGTCACACCTGTATTTGGGGAGTTTCTCCCATTCTTCTCTGCAGATCCTTTCAAGCTCTGTCAGGCTGGATGGGGAGTGTTGCTGCACAGCTATTTGCAGGTCTCTCCAGAGATGTTAGATCGGGATCAAGTCCGGGCTCTGACTGGGCCACTCGAGGACATTCAGAGACTTGTCCCGAAGCCACTCCTGCGTTGTCTTGGTTGTGTGCTTAGGGTCGTTGTCCTGTTGGAAGGTAAAACGCCCCAGTCCGAGGTCCTGCGCACTCTGGAGCAGGTTTTCATCAAGGATATTTCTGTACTTTGCTCCGTTCATCTTTGCCTCGATCCTGACTAGTCTCCGAGTCCCTGCTACTGAAAAACATCCACACGGCATGATGCTGCCACCACCATGCTTCACCGTAGGGATGGGGCCAGTTTTCCACCAGACATGACGCTTGGCATACCGCCCAGAGAATCTTGTTTCTCATGGCCTGAGAGCCTTTTGGCAAACTCCAAGTGGGCTGTCATGTGCCTTTTACTGAGGAGTGGCTTCCGTCTGGCCACTCTACCATAAAGGCCTAATTGGTGGAGTGCCTCAGAGATGGTTATCCTTCTGGAAGGTTCTCCCATCTCCACAAGGGAACTCTGGAGCCTTTTGACTATCGGGTCCTTGGTCACCTCCCTGACCAAGGCCTTTCTCCCCTGTCTGCTCAGTTTGGCCTGGCGGCCAGCTCTTGTGAAGAGTCTTGGTGTTTCCAAACTTCTTCCATTTAAGAATGATGTGTTCTTAGGGACATTCAATGCTGCGAAATGTTTTGGTACCCTTCCCCAGATCTGTGCCTCGACACAATCCTGTCTCGGAGCTCTACGGACAATTCCTTTGACCTCATGGCTTGGTTTTTGCTCTGACATGCACTGTCAACTGTGAGACCTTATGTGTGCCTTTCCAAATCATGTCCAATCAATTGAATTTATCACAGCTGGAATCCAATCAAGTTGTAGAAACATCTCAAGGATGATCAATGAAAACAGGATGCACCTGAGCTCAATTTTGAGTATCATAGAAGGGTCTGAATACTTATGTAAATAAGGTATTTCTGTTTTTTCTTTTTAATGCACAAAAAAAACCTGTTTTCACTTTGTTATTATGGGATATTGTGTGTAGAAATAAAACATTTTAGAATAAGGCTAAAACGTAACAAAATGTGGAAAAAGTCAAGGGGTCTTAATACTTTCCTAAGGCACTGTATGTTCTGCCTGAGTGAGTCTGATGCTGGGTAGATGTAGAACATAGAATATAGAAACTGCAGTTAGTATGATATGTTATGTTTTGTATGGTATGTATTAATTTGTGGATGTCCATTATCCATTTTCTATGATATGTTATGAATTACAATTCGTAAGATATGTTAAGAATTGCAATTCATACAATATGTAATGAATTGCAATTCGTACAATATGTTATGAATTTTCAAAATGTATGAAATTTTACGAATTCCCGTTTGTTGTAGTTAGCGTTATCTAAGCGGTTAGGTGGCTAAAGTTAGCATTAGCTAAGTTGCTAACGTTAGCTAGGCTAGGGGTTAGGGTAAGTGGGTTAAGGTTAGTGTTAGGGTTAAGGTTAGGGGAAGGGTTAGCTAACATGTAGTCACAAAGTAGCTAAAAAGTAGTAAGTAGTTGCAAAATGGCTAATTAGCTAAAATGATCCATGATGAGATTCTTGATGAGATTCGAACACGCAACTTTTGGGTTGCTAGACGTACCTGTTATACCTCCACCCATCCACCCCGACCAATCACCCTACTTTAGTTTTTGCCTTAAGTAACCTTCTGTTTTATGTAAGCATACCAAACGTAACATATCATCTTAGTTTGATTGTCCAAGATTTATGTTTAATATGTTATGTATAGTCGATGAGACCAGGCGAACACAAGTCAGAGACCACTATAATGACACACCAAATACATTTGATGGATTGCAGGAAAAGAGCAGGAATAGGCTTTTGTAGGCTACAGTCCAAGCTATGTCTTCCAATTGTGTGACTACTGTCATCATCCAAAGATTATCCAACTTGAATAAACGCTTTGAGGTAAGAACGACAGCAGTGGCATAGTCTACAGGCAATAGCGCATTGATGTGAATCACACTCTGTTTGTGTGTATATGAATTGCAAATCAGCATTTAACTAGTTAAATCATGTTTCTAGTCTATTGCATAGTTACATTGGGTAATCGTTGATGTCCCAGGACCAGGATTGGTAAACACTTTTGAAGTGAATGATTGTAATACACATATGTGGACACAGCATCATTCAAAGACTGGAGTTTGATACTCCTGGTATTGGATATGACTGAAAAAGAATGTCTCATAGACATTCATACCTGAACCGCACCTTTATTTGCCAAGGTAGAGTACATGGTCAGTGAATGTTTTCAATGTACAGGCTACAATGTGGGGATCTTATGCTTGGTAATAACTTCATGTATTTACGACTTGCAGCATTGGCACAAAGTTCTATTATATTCTACTCAATCCATCGGATTCATTAATGGCATTTAGACTGTTTTGAAGTTGATAGCTGAGGTTCATAGCTAGGTTCTGAACTAATATTTTTACAAAACCTTTTAGGGTCCATACACAGATCGGCCACATCGCTAGCTACACATCCACGGGCGTACAGATATTTTTATCCTCCACTGCACAATAAGCAAGAAAATAGTTAGCTACGTTACTTCAGCTGCCTTGTATGGCAAATATCAGCAAGGCAAGCGTACAAAATTGTACATTCAATTTGCAGTAAATGCTTCAGCTAGCTAGATTCTTTACATCCACTCTTTCACAAGACAACAGACTAGTTTGCTGGTTGTTTCAGGACTCCCTAAAACATTAATGAAAAAAACCAGAATGACAATTTCATACTCATGTCACAACGCCCATAAAGCTAGCCTAACATATTCCTCTCAACTGTACATTTTTTGCATTTGTTATGACGCTATAATTACATTCACTTCCATCCGGGTATTTTTGTCAGCCATTTTTGCTGAAAAAAGTCTCAGTCTTGGGTCGCATAGCATCAAATTCATCATGGAAACCACTTGATATGATTGGTCATCGCCCAGCAGTCGCCACTGATGATTTGCATAAAGTTGTGAAATGTTTCACTTTTTCTCCACCTCCCACGCCATGTTCGTGCTTCCAAACGGTCCCCCGCCATCCCCACTTCTCACCGCTTTCCTTCCATTGAAAATGAATGGGAAGCAGTGTTTCACCACATGCTACTGTGTGCTAGTGTACATGGGGCATAAGCGCCTTTAAAAAGCTGCAAATTATCGAGAGTGTGTCCAAATCGTCAAAGTGTCACCAACAGAAATTTAAACAATAGGCCTATAGCAAATGCAGCCTATGGCATTACCTTTTCACATGTAAATAGCACTTTTTGGTAGTGCTCAAAGCATGCCATTCAGAGAGCAGCATTTATTATTCAACTCAAGCAATGAGCTCAATTAGTCCTCCATGACAACAAAATCATAAACAACAACCTAGGCTTAGTTTTTGGATTATGTTCAGGTAAACTATTTGGCGAATCTATCCATATTTTCAAGTCCTATTCTTGAAGATCAAGGGGTATTCAATTAAATGGAATGATTGGAAATCTGACAGACCTTGGTTTTTAATGTAAAGATCTAGCCTAATTGTGTTATTATGTAGTAGAATGCAATGGGTAAGAAGCTTACATAACCAACCCATAAAGTACAATGCAACATCCATTTATGGACAGCATGTAAACTAGAGCATTGATTTTTCCTCCAATTGATGTTGTTCTATTTGTAATATTATTTTTTGTCTTCTTCTATAATGCCTCTTAAGGGGAAAGTTATTTTAAAAGTAACTGAAAGTAATCAGATTACATTACCGTGGTTGGGTTATCAAATTACAATTTTGATCAGGTAACTAGTATCTGTAACGGATTACATTTAGATAGTAACCAACCCAACCCTGTGGACCTAGGAGCTAGGAGGATATTCATCTGGAGGATGAAGGAAGCGGGAGGAAGCACTGAGAGCTGCTGTCATTGCGCTGTCTGTCAGTGTAGGTATCTCTTGTGGGTCTTCCCAATGACTACAGATGATCAGTTGTGGTTTGCTGATATTATCACGTAGTCATCATTGGTCGCCATCCTATCCATCAGATTTTCTTTTTTGAAGTGAGAGGGCGGGAGTGGGTACCAATTCTTTGTGGCTAGCTAGCTAACAGAATGTATTTATGAACGTATCAAGATAAAATAATGTAGTCAGGTAACATATGAGATGTGAATGAGCAACATTTCATTCCGAAGTCATAGTATATTGGGGAATTTCAGTCCTCGGGGGCCTGATTGTTGTTACACTATTCCCCCATCCCTAGCAAACACATCTGCTTTAAACTAAATGCATCTTTAACTGAAGCTCATGTTAAGTTGATTATTGGAGTCAGGTGTGTTAGCTGGGGCTGGGGCAAAAGTGTGACACCAATCAGGCCCTCGAGGACTAGAGTTGCCCAGGCCTGCTCTACACGATACTTGCTTGTTTTGTCACATAAACTGAAATTAGGAAAACTATTAGAATTTTAGCAACCAGGAAATGGCAGAGCCATTTCTGCATATTGCATCTTTAAGTGGTTGTGTCATATTTCTGTCCATACTTTTTGTTGAAGCTTGCATCGATGCATGCTTCGAAATGTGTATAAGCGGAGTATGCAACCGAGAAGTGTCCTTCGTGTTCTGTTTCGCATACTTTGATCTGGACTCATACTCTGACTGATGCATTCTCCAATTTGTGTGCTCTGAGCACTGTAATATGCCTATTGAGAAACACCCAGGGTCAACTTCTGGACTCACTGCTGATCAGAGCATTAGGCAGCAGTGAAGTGTTATCATCACCTGTCTCTGTGCCTCTCTCTTCCATGTGGAGAGCAGAGAGCGAGAAGAGGAACAAAAAGCACATTGATGGGAGCGCCAGCAGAGCGGAATGGAACGGAGGAAGAGACGGATAACTCCTGCCGTCGCAGCAACTGGGAGGGAAGTGCCAAGAGGAAGTGGAATTCAATCAAGCGATTTCAAGGTCAGTTTGAGTTGAAAGGAGCTTCCACCTGGTCCTTTCTCCTAGCAGTGGAGGCATGCTAACCCACAGAGAGCATACTAGGAAGGGCTGGACTCATTCAGGTGCAGACTTGCGAAGGCCTTGTGTTTACTATCCCCAAAACAATCCCAGCCCGCCCTCTCATTCATTCAAAGACCAATCCCCTGCTTATAGATGACTTCTATACACTCACACATATCAGATCCATTCATTCATTTAAACCTCCATCCCGATACGTTTTCATCTGTCTTATCTACTGTTTACAGCCCCCATAAAATCTCACTCCTAATTCACACTCACTCCCACACCTCTCCCCCTCATTCACTCACACCCCTAACCCCCTACATAGACCCCTCACTCCCCGCATTTTATCCCTCACCATAAGCACCACTTGTTATGCCCACCCCTACCCTTATAAACCCAACCCACACATACACCCCCCAAACACTCACACGTATCAACCACGTTCACTTACACCCGCTCATCCCCTTAAATCCATGGCCCCATACACTCAAACACTTTTCAGCATATTCATTCACACCTTTCAGTCAATATTTCAGCCAGGCCACTCTGGGGGATCACAAATAAACATCACTTCACATCCATTACCAGCTCAAACCAACCTAGCAAGCTGTCTCACTAACCCCCAGTCTCTCTCCTCTCTCTCCTCTACAACCCACAGTCCCTGTCCTGTCTCTCCCTCCTCTCACCACACTTAATTTGTTTCAGATCTGTCACCTAGCCCTTGTCACATGATCCAGGTGGATTGACTGGAGCAATCTGATTTGCCATTTAAAACAGGGAGGCCTCTCCTCTGCCATCACCCCAACCACAAACCCTGGACAGGTTTACTCCCAGACACATGTGTTGCTTACCCCGGATATGTGCCCTGAGTGAGTGGCTCCAAACTAAACACACTGTTGGCTGCCTCAACATACCAGCCCAGCTTCCTCCTCTCGACCAGAACCAGTAGTCATTTCACAGATAATTAATGTACATAATGACTCTTAATTTGAGGAAAAGGGGTGCATTGGGCATGCACATAAACACACATATTCGCACATTGGGGACACACGCACAGTCCGGCATACACACAGGCACAGGCCCACATACACACACGCACAGGCCCACATACACACACGCACAGGCCCACATACACACACGCACAGGCCCACACACGCACACGCACAGGCCCACATACACACACGCACAGGCCCGCATACACACAGGCACAGGCCCACATACACACAGGCACAGGCCCACATATACACAGGCACAGGCCCACATACACACAGGCACAGGCCCACATACACACAGGCACAGGCCCACATATACACAGGCACAGGCCCACATACACATAGGCACAGGCCCACATACACACAGGCACAGGAACCACATATACACAGGCACAGGCCCACATACACACAGGCACAGGCCCACATACACACAGGCACAGGCCCACATATACACAGGCAAAGGCCCACATACACACAGGCACAGGCCCACATACACACAGGCCCACATACACACAGGCCCACATACACACACTCATAGGCCCACATACACACACTCATAGGCCCACATATAAACACACTCATAGGCCCACATACTCACAGGCCCACACACACAGTCAGGCACGTTACGCACACATGCAGGCATGCACACAGACGCAGACTCTCTGACTCCCCCTGGCTATCTCAGGGTTACCGCGACTGACTGGAACTGCGTCACAGCACAGAGAGAAGTCTGGAACCACTTATGTCGACACGCATCCGTAAACCAACACAGGAAGACGTGTGGCACCCAGAACTACATGGTTCGCAGCTCAGGCAAGACTGCAAACTATTTCCATACAATGTGCTACTCAGAGTGGGCAATTTCCAAACCCACAATTAGCTAGATAGAGGGCGAATATTAAAACTATCCCTTTAATTAATTATTAGAATTTAACATTGGTGTGTGTATTTAACAGTACTGCCTGTGCGTCAGTTTCACTTGTAAACAGGGTGTTGACTAGAGCCTTCAAAACACAGCATGTATTTATTCCACAAAATAGGCAGTTTAGACAGAGGGTGGAGATTGTGTGTGTGTGTGTGTGTGTGTGTGTGTGTGTGTGTGTGTGTGTGTGTGTGTGTGTGTGTGTGTGTGTGTGTGTGTGTGTGTGTGTGTGTGTGTGTGTGTGTGTGTGTGTGTGTGTGTGTTTGTGTGAGGTAGAGTGGAGTGGTAGAAAGAGGGGGTCATCCTTTTTAACATGAGTGAAAGGTCCTGCATCCGGCACCCTGCATACTCCCAGAGGGCCTGTTGTCCAGCCTGCAGCTGTGGGCCTGTCCAGCCTGCAGCTGTGGGCCTGTCCAGCCTGTCGACAGCACGTCACACACACATCACACACACTTTCACCTTCTTATAGTGAGTCAGTCAGGCCACAAGGAGCAGAGGACGGTAACACACTGGTACACACAAAAGGAGGAATGCCACCCCCCCGGCCCAGCCCATTTTGACTCCTGACCCTTGACCTTTATGGTTTTCCAGGAGAGCTCACCTGGATGCCCTGACCACCTGTCCGTCATTATGGCCTGTCCACAGCACTCTGATAAAACACACACAAACTCACAGACACACAGAGGCACGAAGAGACAAACACAATGCACAAAACAAACACACACAAAGATGAAACAGACGATAATGCACACACAGACACACACACACACCCACACACACACACTGTCCGGCCTGACAGGTGAGTGAGCTGTGTCACCACAGGGCAGGTAGGATTACAGAAGTCAGTCGTTACATGACCTTGTCTCCTTGTCTCCCTGGACAACCATACATCTAATTACACCACTTTACCTCCACTGTGGCCTCAACATACATACACCTGTCATTACACACACATTCACTTGCCCTTTTTTGGTGTCTGTCTCTAATCCTGGGTCTGGCTATGGGTCTAGGTCTTATGTGGTTGTAAGAGTTTGTGTATGTGTATGTGTGCACTCGCATAAGTGTGTGTGTGTTTGTCAAAGCCGGGGGGGGTGTTCTAAATGAAGGCATATTGTGTTAGTCAGTCAAGGCCAGCCAGTGGAGCTGCTGCCATAAACCAGCGACAATATAGCAACGCCTAATTGTTGAGTTTAACGCCTAGCGATTACAAGAGCTCATAAAATTTCCCCCCTGAGAGAGACGACCACACAGAGCGCCTGTGCCAATCAGCAGACAGACTGTAGCCCGTTTTACACCGTTTTCATTTTACAAGGCAGGGGGTGGAGAAGTCTCCACTCATTTAGCTAAGGAGACCAATAAACACTCAGCGTTTGCGTTAATTAACCATTTACATTAGGGTGACGAATCAGCACCGGGTAAACTTTGGCACCTTTCTCTGATGAAGAACATGCACTACTGTGCTAGCGCTGGACCAGGGATGTCAGGCTAGAAGTACTCTTTCAGGTTTGTTGTATGTTGGTAGCCATCTTGGTAAATTAAAATACATTGTGGAGAATTAAATAATACCGGTGTGCTAGAGGTTGTTTTTTAAATATTGAGTTTCCTCCTGGGGTTAGTGAACGACTGTCTTTTCAACAGCTATCTTGAGTGACATCGAATGGTTGTTATATTGTAGAAATGTAACTCGGGTTGAAAATCCAGTTTTGATAATAATGACATTTACTTTCAACTCATACATTTGCCAAAGTGTCAGAAATGTACAGTACAGTTTTGCTCCCTTAAAATTACATCTTGTTGTGTACTTCATCATAGGATAACATGGAGCTTTAGACTTCACTCTGCTCAAGTCTGTAATCTTGAACTCAAATAAAAAAGAGACACGCAGTTTAGTTTAGATAGACAGGCTCCCCTGTGTTTCTCCCTGCTCTGTTTGCCCATACCAGCTCAACTAAAATGGCCACCATGGTTTTTCATCCCTGTCCAGCTGAGTCCACACACTCAACAATAGCCCTGTCATCATGGTCATACCCCGACAGAGAACTGCACTATCCAGCACAGCTCCATACTATGTTTAGCAAGAATTATAAGAGCCATAGGTATAGGCCTAAATTAAATGGGTAAATAGTCAAACAGATGGGAATGGTAAAACTGTTTTTAGCCAGGAGAGTTTGGTAAACTGAGCGTCAGAGCTGACATGCGAGTGTATACACTTTACCCAGGAGACTGCGGGGAATTGTGGGGTTGCTTTGTTGCCGGGGTTCTCGAGCCCGGTTTGGAGTAGGTCTCATTAAGGCGGAAGGCGCTGAGGTCCATTGTTGTGCTAATCAGGCACAGATGTGGACACCACAACTCTGGAAAATCATCCCGGAGCAGCTTGATGGTGGACTGGAGTAATCCTGAGGGAGTCGTTGTAATTGTTTTTGACGGGATTCCTATCAAAATATGGATGTGTGGAAATTGGATCGAGCTTCTGCCTGTCAACACTGTGGATATTCTTATCCTATGCAGAAAGATAGTGATTATACTAGCATGAGAATCTATTATATATATTTTTTGTATGCAGAAGACAGGTGTTTATTAGGTTTGGTTATTTACATTTTAGTAATTTAGCGGATTCTCATGTCAAAATGCTGGGTGGCAGGTAGCCTAGAAGTTAAAGTGTTGGGTCAGTAACCAAAAGGTCACTAGTTCAAATCCCAGAGCTGACAAGGTGAAAAATCTGTTGATGTGCCTTAGAGCTAGGCAATTAACCCTAATTGCTCCAGGGTCTCAGGGGGAGTTTGGATAGACAAAACACACATTTCCAATTCACACATGTATAACACACGTGTGTGAAATAGGACTGTTACGACATCCACCGAAGTCGGTTCCTCTCCTTGTTTGGGCGGCGGTCAGCATCACCGGTCTTCTAGCCATCGTCGATTAATTTTCTATTTGTTTTGTCTTGTTTCCCTACACACCTGGTTCTCATTTCCCTCATTAAGTGTTGTGTATTTAACCCTCTGTTCCCCCCATGTCTTTGTGTGGAATGGTTTGTTGTAAGTGCTTGTGCACATGTTGACTGGTGCGTGTCGGGTTTTGTACCCAAGTTGGTTAATTGTTTATGCCGTTGGTTTTGGAATTAAACTGCTCCGGCTATTATCTAGTTCTGCTCTCCTGGGTCTGACTTCACTGCCACCAGTTACGCACCCCATTACAGAATTCCACACCTCACCATGGAGTCAGCAGGAGCAGGTACCCGGTTACAGGAGTCGAGGAGCATGTCAGAGAACACGCCGCGATGCTACAACATCTCGGCGTCGCGATGAACAGCGTCGTTCAGACCATGGACCACTGGGAGAGACAGGGAGTCCCTCCAGCGCCTCCACCAGCACAATAGGGGTTCCCACTACTCGTCCCTCCTGTACCCGGTTCCAGTGGGATGCGTCTCGCCCTTCCCGGAGAGTATGATGGGACGGCGGCACGGTGCCAGGGTTTCCTGCTACAGCTGGACCTATACCTGGGCACAGTTTACCCGGCTCCCTCGGGAAGGGAGAGGGTGTCCGCCCTCGTCCCCTGCCTCTCAGGGAGAGCAATGGAGTGGGCTAACGCCGTGTGGGGAGAAGGAGATGCGGCATTGCACGACTTCACGGAGTTCACCCGCCGCTTCCGGGAAGTCTTCAACCACCCGGGATGGAACGACAGGGCCCTTAACGACCACTACCGTTGCAGCCTGCGCGAGGATGTCTGTCGGGAGTTGGCCTGCAGGGATACGACCCTTACCTTCGACCAGTTGGTGGACCTGTTCATTCGGTTGGATAACCTGCTGGTCACCCGTGGACGTCCAGAGAGGGCTCTGTCGATTCCCTCTCCCAGCACCACCGTTCCTGTGCCTATGGAGCTGGGAGGTGCTGCGCTCAGGGAGGCCGGAGGAGGGGCTTTCACGTGTACCATCTGTGGCCGCAGAGGTCACACTGCTGGTCGGTGCCGGGTTGGTTCCTCTCGGGATCAAGGCAGCAGGCAGGGCACTCTGGCATCGCCCCAGGTGAGCATGCACCACTCTCCTCCAGAGCCCTCTGTTATACACCTGTTTGTGCATGTTTGCTTTCCTGAGTTTTCCCTGCATTCCCAGCATAAGGCGCTCGTCGATTCAGGCGCGGCTGGGAATTTTATCGACAGAGCTTTCGCCCATAGGTTAGGGATCCCCACTGTTCCAGTGGTTAGGCCTTTCCCAGTTCACGCTCGGGACAGTCGACCATTAGGGTCCGGGGTAATTAGGGAAGCTACCATCCCCCTAGGCATGGTGACGCAGGGGGGTCATGAGGAGAGAATCAGACTCTTCCTCATTGACTCTCCTGCGTTTCCCGTGGTACTAGGCCTTCCCTGGTTAGCTCATCATGACCCCACCATTTCATGGCCACAGAGGGCTCTCACGGGGTGGTCGCGAGAGTGCTCAGGGAGGTGTTTAGGGGTTTCCGTTGATGCTACTATGGTGGAAAGTCCAGACCAGGTCTCCACCGTGCGCATTCCCCCCAAATATGCCGATTTGGCTCTCGCCTTCTCAATTACCACCCCATCGACAGGGCGATTGTGTGATAAATCCCCTGGTAGACGCTGCACTTCCCAGGAGTCACGTGTATCCCCTGTCACAGGTGGCGATGGTGGCTATGGAAACATATGTCTCCGGATCCCTGCGTCAGGGGTACATTCGGTCCTCCACTTCACCCGCCTCAAGTTTCTTTTTGTGATGAAGAAGGAGGGAGGTCTGCACCCGTGTATCGACTACCGAGGCCTAAATCAGATCACGGTGAGGTACAGTTACCCGCTACCTCTTATCGCCATGGCGATTGAGTTAATGCACGGGGTGCACTTCTTCACCAAACTAGATCTCAGGAGAGCTTACAACCTGGTGCGTATCAGGGAGGGAGACGAGTGGAAGACGGGGTTCAGTACGACCTCAGGGCATTATGAGTACCTCGTCATGCCGTAAGGTTGATGAATGCTCCATCAGTCTTCCAAGCCTTTACAGACAAGATTTTCAGCGTAGTGGTGTATATTGATGACATTCTGATTTACTCCGCTACATGCGCCGAGCATGTGTCCCTGGTGCACAAGGTGCTTGGTCGACTGTTGGAGCATGACCTGTACGTCAAGGCTGAGAAATGCCTGTTCTTTCAACAGTCCGTCTCCCTCCTAGGGTACCGCATTTCCACCTCAGGGGTGGAGATGGAGAGCGACCGCATTTCAGTCATGCGTAATTGGCCGACTCCCACCACGCTAAAGGAGGTGTAGCGGTTTCTAGGGTTTGCCAATTACTACCGGAGGTTTATCCGGGGTTTTGGTCAGGTAGCGGCTCTCATTACCTCACTGCTGAAGGGGGGACCCGTGCATTTGCAGTGGTCGGCTGAGGCGGACAGGGCTTTTGGTCACCTGAGGGCTCTGTTTACCTCGGCTCCCGTGCTGGCCCGTCCGGAGCCCTCTTTGGCGTTCATAGTGGAGGTGGACGCGTCTGAGGCTGGGATAGGAGCCGTGCTCTCCCAGCGCTCGGGTACGCCACCGAAGCTCTGCCCCTGTGAGCCCACACGTCACCTTCCTCTGGTCATCCAGGCATCGGTCGGACGGTGCGCTGTCTGAGTGGGAACTACTGGTGGCCCACTTTGGCCAAGGACGTGAGGCTTTATATTTCCTCTTGCTCGGTGTGCACTCAGTGTAAGGCTCCTAGGCACCTGCCCAGAGGTAAGCTACACCCCTTACCCGTTCCACAACTGTCGATCGATTTCCTGACCGATCTCCCCCATCACAGGGAAACACCACGATCCTGGTTGTTGTGGATCGTTTCTCTAAGTCCTGCCGTCTCCTTCCTCTGCCCGGGCTCCCTACGGCCCTACAGACTGTGGAGGCCTTGTTTACGCAAGTCTTCCGGCACTACGGGGTGCCTGAGGATATAGTGTCTGATCGGGTTCCCAGTTCACTTCGAGGGTCTGGAGGGCGTTCATGTAACGTCTGGGGGTCTCGATCAGCCTTACCTCAGGTTTTCACCCCGAGAGTAATGGGCAGGTGGAGAGAGTTAACCAGGATGTGGGTAGGTCTCTGAGGTCTTATTGCCAGGACCGGCTGGGGGAGTGGGCGGCATTTGTGCCCTGGGCAGAGATGGACCAGAACTCGCTCCGCCACTCTTCCACTAACCTCTGCCCCTTCCAGTGAGTACTGGGGTATCAGCCGGTTCTGGCTCCTTGGCATCAGAGTTAGACCTAGGCTCCTGCGGTGGACGACTGGTTCCGGTGCGCGGAGGAGACATGGGACACCACTCATGGCTGGTCTGCTCCAGGAGTCTGAGGTGCTGGATTCGAGGCGTCGGGCGAGGGGCCTTCAGTACTTCCTGGAATGGGAGGGGTACGGTCCGGAGGAGAGATGCTGGGTTCCGGTGGAGGACGTGTTGGACCCTTCAATGCTGCAGGAGTTCCACCGTCTCCGACCGGATCGCCCTGCACCTCGCCCTCCAGGTCGTCCTCGAGTCCGATGTCGGTGTGCTGCTGGAGCCGCGCGTCAAGGGGGGGTTTGGTTCCTCTCCTTGTCCGGCCGGAGTTTGGCGGTCGGCGTCACCGGTCTTCTAGCCATCGTCAATCCATTTTTCATTTTCCATTTGTTTTGTCTTTTTTCCCTACACATCTGGTTCTCATTTCCCTCATTAAGTGTTGTGTATTTAACCCTCTGTTCCCCCCCATGTCTTTGTGTGGAATTATTTGTTGTAAGTGCTTGTGCACATGTTTACTGGTGCGCGTCGGGTTTTGTACCCATGTTGGTTAATTGTTTATGCTGTTGGTTTTGGAATTAAACTGCTCTGGCTATTACCTAGTTCTGCTCTCCTATGTCTGACTTCACTGCCACAAATTACGCACCCCATTACAAGGACAAATATATTGTAAGCACTGTATACTGTAATTATCTATTTACAATAAGTACAACCCCATATCATTACAAGTATAACCACTTTATAACTAGCTGCTAAGCTAGGAACCATAGTGCTAGGCGAAAAGCCCGAGAGGCCCGAAGACCCTCTATAGAGGCCCAGGTCAGCCCAGCCAGGTGTCCTCTGATCTCCGTCTTGCATGGAGTGTGGCCCTGTTGTTTTTCTACCCGTGACTGAGTTCCAGAACCTAAACATCCCCTAGAAACAATGGACCCAATTTTTATCACCAGCTTTGTTTGTCTTTTTCACCCCCACATGCATAAGAAGGCGCATTTCTGGCCATATTACCCTCTCTCTCAGGGAGTGGAAAGATAGAGGTGTGTGTGTGTGTGTGTGTGTGTGTGTGTGTGTGTGTGTGTGTGTGTGTGTGTGTGTGTGTGTGTGTGTGTGTGTGTGTGTGTGTGTGTGTGTGTGTGTGTGTGTGTGTGTGTGTGTGTGTGTGTGTGCCACAGTGCTGTGTTTACGACACGGTGGTGGAGGTGAGGCATGGGACTCTGGAGAGGCTCAACACCTCCTGGCAGAAAGAGGGTCCTATCCTCACCCGTCCCCCTCTTGCTCTGGGCCAGGTGGTTAGCCAGCTTCAGGTGCTATTATACATTGTGCGATTGAATGTCTCTGATCCGTGCCCTCAGACACCAGGCACACCTGCTGACAGGGCTCACTGTTCATTTGAGAGAATGTGAATACAACATCTCTCCCTTTTCAACTGAACTGTATTCGGAATGTATAGCTGCTTTGCATACCCAAATATAAAACACAACATCTCCAAAGACCTCCAATAATTTCAGCGTGAACAACTTAATTCAGCATTTGTATTGGTCTTGACCTGAAAAGATGCTAGAAAGGGCTGAGAGTGTGGCTGAGATAGAGATCACAGAGGTGAATTAGTTTAATACTAGAAAGACTAGGATTAGGATTATCCCCTGAGTCGATGATGGGACATGAAGGAATGGGAATTACCCCGCTCGGATTAACTGGACCGTTTGCTTTTCCCACATGCTTTGGAATCCTCCGGAATGCTCTGACTGTCAATTCAGTTCAATGTCTTTCTCGTGGAAAAGTATTGTTCCTCTGAGATTGGGTCTTTTTCTAAGCCACCTACATTCCATATTGACTGTTGGTGATTTTGAATTTCTGTTTTAACTGCACTGATACCGCACACACATGATCCCGCTTTCGTCTGAAAACCCCCATCAGTCTATCAGGCCTGTCTGTCTTTTTTTAAATGCCATATTAAACTTGACCTTAGAGATCCTTATTTATTCTCTATGTTTGGTTAGGTCAGGGTGTGACTCGGGTGGGAAAATCTATGTTTTCTATTTCTTTGTAGTTTTTTTTGAGTGTGGTTCTCAATCAGAGGCGTCTCTGATTGGGGATCATATATAAATTATGATTTTCCGTTTGGGTTTTGTGGGGTGTTATTTTTTATTTAGTGTCTGTGCCTGACGGAACTATTCGCTTTCGTTTTTGGATTTGTTATTTTTGTTTGAGTGTTTCTTGTAAATAAATATCATGAACACTTTCCACACTGCGCTTTGGTCCACTCTTCCTTCCACCGACGACGAGCGTTACAGAACACCCCACCAAAGAAGGAAAGAGCAGCATGGCCAGGAGGACTGGACATGGGAGGAAATCCTGGAGGGAGAAGGACCCTGGACACGGGCCGGGAGTATCGTCGTCCAGGGGAGCAGATGGAGGCAGCGAGAGCGGAACAACGTCTATACGAAGAGTTAGCTCAACAACGGAAGCACAAGAGGCAGCCCCAGAAAAATGGGCACACGGGGAGATTGGCGGAGGTAGGGTTTAGACCTGAGCCAACTCCCCGTGCTTCCATGGGGTGCGTGTGACTGGGCATGCACCGTGTTATGAGGTAATGCGCACAGTGCGCTCTGTCCGAGCTCCCTGCATTTGCTGCGCTAGAGTGGGCATTCAGCCAGGATGGATTGTGCCGGCTCAGCGGTCCTGGTCTCCAGTGCATCTCCTCAGCCCAGGATATCCTGCGCCAGCTCTACGCACGGTATCCCCAGTTCGGCAGAACAACCTAGTGCGGCCTATGCCAGCTCCCCGCACTTGCCGTGCTACAGGGGGTATTCAGCCAGGACGCGTTGTGCCAGCTCTACACTCCAGACCTCCAGTGCGCCTCCACGGCCCAGTATATCCTTCGCTGGCTCTACGCACTATGCCTTCAGTGCGCCTTCATAGCCCAGTGCTTCCTGTGCCAGCTCTCCACACTCACCGAGCTAAAGTGGGAATCCAGCCAGGACGTGTTGTGGCAGCTCCACGCACCAGGCTTCCAGTACGTCTCTTCAGTCCGGTGAGAACTGTTCCGGCTGCACATACGAAGCCTCCAGTGATGATCCATGGCCCGAAGCCACCAGTGATGATCCATGGCCCGAAACCTCCAGTGATGATCCATGGCACGAAGCCTCCAGTGATGATCCATCGCCCGAAGCCTCCAGTGATGATCCATGGCACGAAGCCTCCAGTGATGATCCACGGCCCGAAGCCTCCAGTGATGATCCATAGCACGAAGCCTCCAGTGATGATCCATGGCACGAAGCCTCCATTGATGATCCATGGCACAAAGCCTCCAGTGATGATCCATGGCCCGGAGCCTGCAGTGATGATCCATGGCACGGAGCCTCCAGTGATGATCCATGGCACGAAGCCTCCAGTGATGATCCATGGCATTGAGCCTGCAGCGACGGTTCCCTGTCCGGAGCCTCCAGCGACGATCCCCAGTCCGGAGCCTCCAACGACCGCCCCCAGTCCGGAACCTCCAGCGACGGTCCCCAGTCCGGAGCCTGCAGCGACAGTCCCCAGTCAAGTGCTTGCAGCAACAATCTACGGTCCGGAGGTCCCGGTGATGATCCCTGCACCAGAGGCGCCATCGAAGTGGGGGGAGCCTAAAGCGGAGCGGGGTCTGCGTCCTGCACTGGAGCCCCCACCGAGAGTAGATGCCCACCCGGACCCTCCCCTTTAGGTTCAGGTTTGCGGCCGGAGTCTGCACCTTTGGGGGGGTACTGTCATGCCCTGACCTTAGAGATCCTTATTTATTCTCTATGTTTGGTTAGGTCAGGGTGTGATTCGGGTGGGAAAATCTATGTTTTCTATTTCTTTGTTTTTTTTTTCAAGTGTGGTTCCCAATCAGAGGCAGCTGTCTATCGTTGTCTCTGATTGGGGATCATATATAAGTTCTGATTTTCCGTTTGGGTTTTGTGGGGTGTTATTGTCTGTTTAGTGTCTGTGCCTGACGGAACTGTTCACTTTCGTTTTTGGATTTGTTATTTTTGTTTGAGTGTTTCTTGTAAATAAATATCATGAACACTTTCCACACTGCGCTTTGGTCCACTCTTCCTTCCACCGACGACGAGCGTTACACTTCTGCTTGCCAAGAAGTTCTGATTCAAACTCATTTAGAGTATATTGAGATGTTTCTTAATTCTCTTTTGTGACAGTTGAGGTTTAAAACCTCTGAAGGACAATCTTCATAACGGACAGACACTAGTTCAGAAAAAAAAGGAGAGCTCATGATAAACCCTGACCACATCTTATTGTTTTCACCTCAACCACGTTTAAAAGAAGCTATTTGAGGTCCTGCAACAATGTAGCCGATATGCCCCCCTGAAAAATAAGAAAAGAAAGAAAGGACAGGCCTACAGGCTCAACTCCCTCTCTCTTTCTCTCCCTAAAGCCATGATACTCCTGTGAGAAGCTCTTAATCAGGGGTCAAACAATGTGGCCCTGGATTCCTGCTCTTTCAGAGGGGCCTGATCTAATAAGCAGGGGACTTGGGCCTGATCTGGGGGATTACTGCCGGAGATCCACCCCGGTGGAGATGCCGGGGGTAACGGGGGAGGCAGGGTCCAGTGAGGAGTCCTTAATTTAAAACAGGGGGCATCACGCTTCTTTTGACACTCCCTCCCCAACTCCAGAAGTAGTTAGGTTCCGTTAACAAAGGCTACTGTGACGTTCTTCACCCAGGGCTTTGATGTCTTCATAGGACGGCCTGGAGGGCCTGGTGGGGTAGCATGGTGAGGAGACGGTGGAAACATTGTCAGGTACTGTCATATAATTAGACATTAATAATGCTGCAAAGATTTGAACTAACGCTTCAAGCTCTGATCAATTCATATTCAGTGCCTTCAGCAAGTATTCATACTAGCCACCTAGCAATTTTTATAAGTTGGCTTTAGCTAGCCAGTTAGATAGGTCCCAATCTCCCAACTTCATAACTAGCTACAAAGCCATTTCAGGCTATCAATCAAGTTAGAGTAGCTTGTCGAACTATCTTAGCTGCAGTGGTGTAAAGTACTTAGGTAAAAATACTTTAAAGTACTACTTAATTAGTTTTTTGTGTATCTGTACTTTACTATTTATATTTTTGACAACTTTAACTTCACTACATTCCTAAATAAAATAATGTACTTTTTACTCCATACATTTCCCCTGACATCCAAAAGTACAGTACAGTAGCAGGAAAATTGTGAAAATTCACACACTTATCAAGAATTCGTCCCTACTGCCTCTGATCTGGCGGACTCACTAAACACAAATGCGTCATTTGTAAACGATGTCTGCGTGTTTTAGTGTGCCCCAGACTATTGTTAAATATATAAAAAGCAAGAAACCTGCCACCTGGTTCGCTTAATTTAAGCAATTTGAAATTATTTATGCTTTTACTTTTACTTTTGATACTTAAGTATATTTAAAACCAAATCTTTTTAGACTTTTACTGAAATAGTATTTTACTGGGTGGCTTTCACTTTTACTTGAGTCATTTTCTATTAAGGTATGTTTACTTTTACAATTGGATACTTTTTCCACCACTGCTTAGCTGGAATGCCTGCTGGCAAGATTGCTACACTTTAAAAATAATATAATTGTTTTAATTCGTGGGTTATGATACTATATACTAGTGTGGTACTAAACACCTAAGGCATAAAAGTTCTTAAATGTAATTTTCCTGTGTTTTATATATTTTCACACTATGAGGTTGGGATAATACTGTGAAATTGTGAAAGTGATGATAATGCCCATTTAATGTAAGAGCTGTTTGATAAGACCAATAAGAAAGAGAGTTTCAAACCTCTCTGCCAAGAACAGCAAGTTTTCCATTTTCCCCTCCCCACTCAGACTACTTTCAGACAGTCCTAGCTAAATTCTTGCTTGAGAAATTGCTCTTTGCTAAAAAGCTATTTTTGTTTCAGTTTGACCATTTTAATTGAAAGCAATCACATTAAGGTACTTAATTGTTACCCAGAAATGATTTGATATTAAGATGAAAATGTTTGCATTGCATCTTTAAAGAAATAATGTGCATCATTAAATAAAATTACAATTGAACGGCCTCACGAGTGGCGCAGTGGTCTAACGCACTGCATTGCATTGTGTTGCGGTGTCACTACAGCCTGGGGTTCGATCACAGGTCGGCTGTGACCGGGAGTCCCGTAGGGCGCTGCACAATTGGCCCAGCATGGCCAGGGGGGCTTGACTTGGCTCATTGCTCTCTAGCAACTCCTTGTGGCTGACTGGGTGCCTGCAGGCTGACCTTGGTCGTCAGTTGAACAGTGTTTCCTCTGACACATTGGTGCAGCTGGCTTCCGCGTTAAGCGAGCGGGTATTAAGAGGAGTGGGTTAGCGGGTCATATTTTGGAGGACGCATGACTCGACCCTTGCCTCTCCTGAGCCTTTTGTGGAGTTGCAGCGATGAGACAAGATCATTATCATGAAATTGGAGCAAAAAAGGGGGTAAAAATTACACAAAAAAATATATACAGTACCAGTCAAAAGTTTGGACACACCTACTCATTCAAGGGTTTTTATTTTTACTATTTTCTACATTGTAGAATAATAGTGAAGACATCAAAATGGTGAAATTACACATATGGAATCATGTAGTAACCAAAAAAGTGTTAAACAAATCAAAATATATTTTATATTTGAGATTCTTCAAAGTAGCCATCCTTTGCGTTGATGACAGCTTTGCACACTCTTGGCATTCTCTCAACCAGCTTCATGAGGTAGTCACCTGTAATGCATTTCAATTAACAGGTGTGCTTTGTTAAAAGTTAATTTATGGAATTTCTTTCCTTCTTAATGCTTTTGAGCCAATCAGTTGTTTTGTGACAAGGTAGGGTTGGTGTACAGAAGATAGCCCTATTTGGTAAAAGACCAAGTCCATATTATGGCAAGAACAGCTCAAATAAGCAAAGAGAAACAACAATCCATCATTATATGGCGGTTGGAATCAAGAAGCTCAAATTTGGACTCATCAGACCAAAGGTCAGTCTGGAAATCTGTTCTTTGGTCTGATGAGTCCAAATGTGAGCTTTTTGATTCCTTGTGCTTTTTGAGTCTTTGTGAGATGCAGAGTAGCTGAAAGGATGATCTCCGCATGTGTGGTTCCCACCGTGGAGCATGGAGTAGGAGGTGTGATGGTGTGGAGGTGCTTTTCTGGTGACACTGTCAGTGAGTTATTTAGAATTCAAGGCACACTTAACCAGCATGGCTACCACAGCATTCTGCAGCGATATGCCATCCAATCTGGTTTGCGCTTAGTGGGACTATCATTTGTTTTCAACAGGACAATGACCTAACACACCTCCAGGCTGTGTAATGGCTATATGACCAAGAAGGAGAGTGATGGAGTGCTGCATCAGATAACCTGGCCTCCACAATCACCCAACCTCAACCCAATTGAGATGTTTTGGGATGAGTTGGGCTGCAGAGTGAAGGAAAAGCAGCCAACGAGTGCTCAGTATATGTGGGAACTCCTTCAAGACTGTTGGAAAAGCATTCCAGGTGAAGCTGGTTGAGAGAATGCCAAGAGAGTGTGCAAAGCTGTCATCAAGGCAAAGGGGGGCTACTTTGAAGAATCTCAAATGTAAAATATATTTTGATTTGTTTGACACTTTCTTGTTTTCACTATTATGCTACAACTTTGAAAATAGTAAAAATATAGAAAAACCCTTGAATGAGTAGGTGTGTCCAAACTCTTGACTGGTACTGTACATACGTACATAAACAGTACATTTGCATTCCTAGTGATATAAAAAACAATTGAAACACAAAACAAAAACCTCTCAATTATACAACTTCTCTTAACACATCTTCCAAGATTTGGAAATAAAACCTGCAACCAGGAACCCTTATTAACTGAATAGCGTTCCAGTTCATCACTAATCCAGAATAATTCTGGTTTCTGTTATTGCATTTTATCAAACAAGGTTACTCTTTAAATCATCATAAAGTACAGTAAAATATAATGTGGTTTATTCTCACATGAGTATGTCCATGTTAAATTCTCAGTTTAAGTGGGATTTTGTGGCTGACAGACAGCCGGTTTCCCAGCTAATGTTCAATATTTGTAGTTGAAGTTAGATTTAATGAACCATTGAAAGTCTATGTTTACAAAGTAAGAACTTGTAACATCAGAGGGATTTGAAGGCACTGTTCCCACCTGGGGTGAGAGAATGATTGCCCCATGGGAGGGGTGGGATGAGATCAGCTGTACATATAAAATATATTTGGATTTGTTTGACACTTTCTTGGTTACTACATGATTCCAAATGTGTTATTTCATCATTTTGATGTTTTCAGTATTATTCTACAATGTGGAAAATAGTCAAAATAAAGCAAAACCCTTGAATGAGTAGGTGTGTCCAAACTTCTGACTGATACTGTATATATATATATATATATATATATATATATATATATATATATATAAATAAAAAAAAAAAAAAAAAACGTGTCTATTTAAACTACTTTACCTGTTCAATTGTAAATATATATATATATATATATTTACAATTGAACAGGTAAAGTAGTTTAAATAGACACGTTTTTTTTTTTTTTTAGAATTAGGTATAATGATTATGGCTCTAGATTGCAGGAAAAAGCCGTTTCAGGTGCAAAATTCTCTGAATTCCCGATGGGAGACTGCCCCTTTCCGGACCATCCCCCCTCCATCCTCATGCACTTCATGCCCCCTTTAAAATAATGGTTGAATGATGCCACTGCATGCCATTACCATGGGTGATAAACGTCATATAACAAGAGTTCTAACACCAGGACAGTATGTTGTTGGCTTAATGAGATGTTTCATTCACCTAATTCCCTCCCAGGGTGCTGAAACCTCACTGAATCATTAGCTGAGCGCTCCCCACCTCCCGACACACACACATACACAAAATAGGGAGGTTCAGAGTTATCAAAACACAATAAATGAGATACAATCGTAAAACTTTAAACATTGTCACTTCAACTTCTTAAGAATGGCGCCTTTGTAGTGAGGCAAAAAAGATGAAAGAAGAATGATGAGGGAAAACATAAAATATTATGTTTAGAAGGAAGTACTATAACTGGACGATTTACTGTAAGTCTGTATCACAACAGTAACTAGAGATAACAAATACCAGCCGAGATATATCAGGCGCTCATGTGTTCCCGACTGCAAAAGGAGGGCCTCAGCCAAACAAATAATTAACAAAGTCAGTGAGATTAATTAGAAGGGTTCAGGGAAGGTTCACCCTGCTGCTAGTTGGGGGACAGGGGACTCCCGTACTGGATGGAAAGAGAGAGTGGAGAGAAAGAAAATCAAAGAAGAAAGGGAGAAGAAGCGAGTAAAAACAGTGGCTGTCATGATATCCATCTTTATGAAAACAGCTGCATGTGGGAGAGGCTAAGGGGACCCCCTCCCACTCTTTCTCTCTCTCCCTTTCTTTCTGACCATGTTGTGGCATCAGTAGCCTCCTTGCATTACAAAGTAGGGGACTCTCAGTCAGTCTATTGTCTTTGGTCCAGACCAGTTAATGATTTCCACAGAACAATAGCCCAGCACTAACAAGCATGGAGTTAATGAGCGACCAAGCCCCACCACGCAGTCACACTCTCCCCCTCCCCCACCTCACCTCCCACACCTCCCACTCGCACTAACCCTGGTGATTATCATTCACTCCAACATCCTCATCAGCCCTCCATACCACTATCAGTTCATGGGCATCAGCTGAGCTAGTCTTGTTAGCATAATATGCATACTATCACTACTATCAGAAACTTTAAAAGGCCCCAGGGTTCTGAGGACTGGTGAAGGTGTGGGAGGCATCCAACATATCACTAATGTAATCAGAAAAAGAGAGCTAGGGGGACAGGCCACAAGACAGATGAATGAGGCTAAATGGGGTTAGCTGTGAACCACCTTGCAAAATAATCACAAGCTACCATTTGAAAGAAAGAGAAAGAAATCAGAATAGCTATTAGATTTGATTGATCTTATGCGCTGGAATGCGTCATAATCCATATCTGCTGTTGTCTGTATTGAATGTGTTGGCTTAGTAAAATGGAGCAATAGTTCAAAGTTCGATCCCAACAAATGACAAAGACAAAGATAAGGCCTACTGCTGTATCTTTAAAAAAAACTATAATTTGTTTTCTTTGGCAAGGCAGTCTCTCAAAACAAAATATAGAGCTTGTTTGTCCCTAATTAATCTACCTGATAAGGCAAGCCTACTTAATCATTAAATGTTCTATAACATTTACTGTACAACTTCAAAGTTCCTCACAATGAATAAAAGTACTCATTAACTTTCCTCCACGCATAGGCCTACTTAAGCTTTCAATACCTGGAAAGAATAGACTCAATGGGGGAAAACGAATTTAAGCTTAAATTCTTCATTAGCTGGTGTTTTAAGCTGGTGCTACTATGTACACATCCTCTTACACTGGACACAATGGATCCCTAGGCATGGGTCTCACTCCTAGCTATCAGGAGGAGGTGTAATAAGAAACGACTTAAAAGGTTAAGCCTCTCCTAAGGTTTGTAAATTCAATACTGTTACCCGAGGCCTTCCTCTCATCACACAAACACACACTTGTGCTTAGCCTGCCCTTGTAGTGTCCAAGCACTACAAGAGAAGATCTCTGTGTGTGTGTGTGTGTGTGTGTGTGTGTGTGTGTGTGTGTGTGTGTGTGTGTGTGTGTGTGTGTGTGTGTGTGTGTGTGTGTGTGTGTGTGTGTGTGTGTGTGTGTGTGTGTGTGACACCATCTGCGTCTGTAACACAACAACCAGGTACAATAACATTGTATAAACATCAACACAGCCTCCTCACTGATTCCCTGTTGCCAGAGAGGCACTGGTGGCTGGCTACGTTTTCACAAGGGAGGGAAACTCGATCTCCGCTTGTTAAAGTCCTTGTTTATTGACCATAGATTCCTGGTATAGTATAGGGTAATGTCAAATTATTAATTGCAGAGGCTTGGGGTGTCTATTCCATGGCCTTGACCTGACCCGTGTTAAAACTAGATCTCAGAAAACGTGACAGAAAAGTGAGCTAACAGAGAGAGAGAGATGAGCGATATGCATGGTGCAAACCCACACATCTAATCTGAAAATCTAATCTTAAAGAATACGACATTCAACATGCAAATTGATATGACAAAGATCAAATACAATACGTAAATCTCTTGTCAGTCTAATAACCATGACATCACCAAAGGGGTTCCATGAGGTTCTGTTTTGGGTACTATGATGTTTAATATTTATGTAAATTATATTGACTGCGTTGTTCAAAATTCTAATTATGCATATGATGATAATGTTATATTTTCTGGTGTTCCTACAGGGACTCAGTCTGCCTGTAATCTTCAGATAACTTTTGATAACATTCACAGACTGCTTATCATAACCTGAGACTGGTTTTATGTTGCAGTTGTAATGTATGTTGTAGTTTTTTAGCACAAGTGAAGACAAATATATACCCGATAAGACCTGCTTGCTAGGAGAGAGAGAAGAGGGAGAGAAGGGAAGGAAACGAGAATGAGGGGGCGAAAACGAGATAGAGACAGTCTGAGAGGGATGGAAGAAACAGAGAGGGAAACAGAGGAGCTGCAGATAATAGGCTTTAATGGGGCATTCACATTCAGCTGGCCGGCACAAAAGAGTGGCATTGGGATTTGGGAGTTGGGCTGATTGTTGGGCTGGTGTGCTTAAGGAGAACCAAGCTCTGGCTGATTGTGGGGAAGGACTCATTGTTGAGTGGAATGCCAGCAGTTTTGAAGGAGGTCAGAGAGGACAGGAAGAGAGAAGTGTAAAGAGAGAGCAGGAGGGAGAGGAGAGCGAGACGGTGACGGGGAGACAGAAACACTCAGAAGACAGAGAAGAGATGCAGAGAGAGGGTGATGAGAAGAGATGCAGAGAGAGGGTGATGAGAAGAGATGCAGAGAGAGGGTGATGAGAAGAGATGCAGAGAGAGGGTGATGAGAAGAGATGCAGAGAGAGGGTGATGAGAAGAGATGCAGAGAGAGGGTGATGAGAAGAGATGCAGAGAGAGGGTGATGAGAAGAGATGCAGAGAGAGGGTGATGAGAAGAGATGCAGAGAGAGGGTGATGAGAAGAGATGCAGAGAGAGGGTGATGAGAAGAGATGCAGAGAGAGGGTGATGAGAAGAGAGAGAAAGGGAGGGACAGAGGTGAAATGGGGAGAGGGGTTTGTAGCATGCAGCTTTATTTAAGGACCTCCAGGGGCAAACTCTCTCTCTCTCTATCTGCAATGCTTTCTAGCATGATGTCCGGAGGCAGGGGTTGCTCACTGTGCCACATTGAGGGGCAATGGCATGGGGACTGTATTATCCAGTCCTCAGTCAGTAGCTTGGCAGAAGCCTGCATGGGCCTCACTGCACACACAGAGCACACATTGGAGTGAAAAACAGCCTTTGATTAAACAGGATAGTTTCCGTCTTTAGCAGTCTCTATTGGCATGGCATGAACTTGAGGGATTTGTATTTGTGTGTGTGTGTGTGTGTGCGTGCGTGCGTGCGCGCGTGTGTGTGTGGGGGGTACGTGCACGCGTTGGATGGGGGCCACGTTCTCACACCGTTGTGTCTGACACGAAAGATGTGCTGTGTTCCCTCTCCTCTCAAGCAGGAAATTGTTGGCAGAACGTTAGAGCTATTGCCCGCGAGAGTAGCCGGGCCGAGGCTGGCGCGCGGGTTGTGTGTGCTACGCTGCAGCTTGTGATGAATAAGAGGAACGGCGTTCATTTCAAACTAAATTCACCTCTTAGATCTGTCTCTCACGATAGTTTGCACTGGCATTCATTATCTCTCGCTCGCTCGCTCTCTAGCTCCTCTCCATCTCTCTCTCAAATTATAGTTTCTTCCTGCACCTGCAAAATGCGAAAAAATGTCATAATAAAATGTCATATTTATAACAAAATACGACGTTCTAAACCATATGTAGGCATAAAGATTATGACGAACTAAACTACATTTTATTAGCTGATAAAATCCTACACTACACATGTTTTACATTGTGTGATTTGTTTCATTCATAAATTAATTAAGCCGTATTGTGTTCTGACTAACCGCAACTAAAGAGATTACTTTGCCTCGCTCTCTAATACAATTATGCAAATAAACGGGGGCAATTCTCACTTATTGAATAGGCCAAGGAAGTACCTTATAATTACATGCGTTGCACATATCCTTTTATACCCTATTTGTTTACGTAGCATTTAACATGTAATAAATGAAGGAACATCATAAAGCGATGTCGCAAAAACAACTTAATTTGCATAATGAGTTTGACGTTTTATGAAATTATTAATGAGGAGAATTAACTTTGCATTCATTGGCCAAATATGGGTAAATAATTTGTAGGCATATACATTTAACTTTCATTCTGGTTGTTATTGACTTATTTATCAAAATATGATTTATTTTTAAACCTAAGTCTAAAAGCCTATATGCATTTTTCCTATCAATAGTCAAGTTCTAAATCTGCCTGAAAGGGATAGGTGTCAAGATTTAATAGAGCAAGAAGACCTGTTAATAGAGAAACAATCCAGATCTTGGATTTATGTGTGAATGTTGTGGAGGCGGCAGAGATCTTGGTTTATGTTTGTCACCGAGGGGGTAACCTGAGGGGATTTTATTTGGGGGTGGGGGTTACAGACTCTTACCCCCTACTCCCCCTTCTCGCTCGTTTTAGTCCATTGTTGTGACTTGCGCTGAGTGCAGCGGATCGGGTTAGCAACGAGACGCAGCAGTAGCCTATACCCACAACATTAACAGAGTGGCTAGCTAGCCTAAATGAGATTTAGCTAGTTATTAAATGTACTGTGTTCTGTTGGGACCAACTCATTCACGAACAGACTCTGCGCGAGTGAAGAGCGAACCACGGTGCGCAAAGATTGACCAACATCTGTTCCATTGTTGCCGGCCTGTAGCCGAATAATTATCCACATTGAGAAGAGTGGTATAAGGGACTCTACGCCTCCTACATTGGAGATCTGTCTGTTTCTATTTGCAACAACCAATACAGATCTCGTTCAATCTAATCTCAAGAGGAGAGAGAATTAAGCAGCAAGTTTGGCCGAAGTCTCTCCCTATGGATTTAGCACTTTCTGTCGCGTGAGCCCCTGGAAAGAAGGAGACGGGCGCGCGAGCCTCATTCTGACGTGAGAACACAATCTGCTCAGGGTGAAGTGGACTCTGTGCCCCAGTCGGAAGGATCAGCTCTAGCTCCTTCCCAGCTTGCTCACCACCGACCTGCTGTCCTTCATGTTTTGGTTGTTTTGATGGATTTATAAGTGCATCTCCGAGGGTTCCACCCGGGCGCACACTGAAGAAAATCACCAAAGACAAAAAAAAAAGGATTGGACAGAAATCCAAATGAGGATTCCAATATTGACCTCGATCAAATGGAACTAGGATATTCTGGTGCCTAATCGAACTTTATCAAGGATTGATCATTACGAGCAAAGAACGAAATTAAAGGTAAGATGATTTCCTTGAATCCGCGAGCTAGTAGGCCTATGTTACTTTATTTAGTGGTTACAGTCGACAAGTCCACTAAACAATTGCTTTATTGCCAAATGTATTTAAACTCCACACATTGAAGCCTATGTAGAACCCTTCTTGCAAAGAGTTCCACGGCTGGTTATGGTTTTTCGACAAAACATTAATTCAGACAATGTGATTATGTTAGCCTAATGCATGAGTTTGAATGAAATTCATGATTATATAGCCTACTTCGGTTGCAATAATGTATCCCCACCAGTTTCAGCTTGTGAACATTGAGCGATTGCTGAATGTGGCAGTGTCTGCGCAGCATAGTTTTAACATAGTCTCCACTGTCATATCGATTTGATCGACTTTGCGCACACATGACGTGATGTTGTTGAGTTTTTCGTCCAATAGCTTATGCGAGAAGCTTTTCCAACCGTACAATATATATATTGGAAAAGCTTCTCTTTACAAAGATAGGCTGGCAATACTTGTAACGCGCCATGGGAAAATGGTTGAAGTTATAGGGAATTTCTCACGATGATCATCTAGTTAAAATTTAACAGAACTAGCTGGTTGTTGGAAGGTAACTGAGCAGAAGACATCGTTTGATTTATGACAACAACATCGTAACGGTCTAAAGATAATAAATTAACGCAACATTTTTTTTTTACGGATAGTGTAAATCCTTCTTTCACTTGGTGCTTTTGACAAAAACACAGACTAAACACTGGACAACTTTCACTAGTTTATTTCACGCCAATATTAGCCTACATGGGGCCACATCGAGATACGCCTACCATTTACCTCGCTGAAGATAAACACGTCGTAAATAACTCAACATGTAAAAATAATATTCGTGTTTTTTCCAGTTAGGCTAAATGGAGAAATAGTAGAGTTCGTTCATGGGATAGCTATTAAACGGTGTGTACCACGGCCAGTGGCGGACTTAGTGAAGGCAGGGATCAGTCTGAGGCCCCCCCACCCCACCTGTGTGTGCTGTTCAATGGGTTTTATAGTAGACATGTACATTTAACTGTAGAAATCTATTACCTTTTAATGTGCCATGAACACAACCAGGAGTGATGTTTTCATTTGATTGTTTAAAAAAAAAAATCTATTAAAAAAGTAGGTTACCTTCGCTGCACCTTCAACCAAACTAATTCCAGCATCCAAACAGTGCACTGTGCACCCGCCAACTTTCCTTCAATTCGCAAGTGGCTGAAACTCTCACTGGAGAAAGCATCCGAGCGAGCGAAACAGCACCCCTGTGTCTTACGACATGCCATACTCCTTTTGGCCAGTCAACATCAGATCCACTCCTGGCGTCCTCTCTCCTAATCTCCTTCACAAAACCCATTGGAGAAGGTCAGAGGAGAGGGACCTCTGGCTTTGTCATCCAATGGGTTGAGGAAGAGAGAGAACGCGAGCAGTATGGAAATGAGATGGAGTGTTGGGCCAGAAACCAAAAGGTTGCTTGATCAAATCCCTGAGCTGACATGGTAAAAATCTGTAATTCTGCCCCTGAGCAAGGCAGTTAACCCACTGTTCCCTGGGCACTGTGGATGTCGATTAAGGCGACCCTCCACCCGTCTCTGATTCAGAGAGGTTGGGTTAAATGCAGAAGACACATTTCAGTTGAAGGCATTCAGTTGTACAACTGACTAGATATCCCCTTTCCCCCTTTTTGAAATAATGCCCAACTCACGAGGCCCCTTGATGATGTTCTCCTGCCTAATGGTAAGTCTGCCACTGACCATGGCTGCACGCACATGGTCTGCATGGAACACTCCAGGACTGGCGCCTGTGCACAGTTGGCCCGACTCGGTTCAGTTGTCGTCATCTGGACAAATCACGAAGCTCAGTCTTGTTCCTGTTGCCAACTATGGTCCCCTGTCACGCGATAATAAAAATAAACAACTCCTTTCCATCAAATAACAAATTATTTGTTGTTCTCTTAAGAGCAGTCTGCTCTAAAATTATTTGAATACGTCCTCACTAGATTATTTAGTGGGCTCAGGGAAAAATGACACACGTAAGCCTAGTCTTATTTTTTAAACCTGTTTTGGCCTGTCTGTTGTGTTGAGTGCGCCTGTGCATTTGCTATTGTTGCTCCCCGATACCTTCCTGGCAAGTCTCAAGTGTTTTCATAGTAACAGCCCATTATCCAGACAGGCTGTGCACCTTCCATTTGCAAACAACAGGCTAGAAAAGCCACATATTCACAGCTTCTAGTTATTCATGATGCAGGGGACAGTGGACAATGTGCTGTAGGCTAATGACTGAATGGTCAGGACACCTGTTTAATAAGAATACAACACCAGTCTAAAAGAGTCTCTTTCTATCTCTACCTATTCACAAGGCTATATACCACAAACAATTTCAATGCTACTTACTGGAATCACATGCTACAATTTTACATAATGACTGACTGATTCTCTATTGTATTGTCTTTCCAGGTCCAGTTTTTGGGGTGTGTGTTGAGTTTGCCAATGCCCGGAATCGGTGTGTGAGACCAGGGTTGCCCCCTTCATTCTTCACACACACACACACACACACACACACACACACACACACACACACACACACACACACACACACACACACACACACACACACACACACACACACACACACACACACACACATCTGCAAGATGGTGAATGTCTACACGGCTTGCATCGTCATACACTGTCTGACTGTTGGACTCCTGGCCAAAGCCATCGGGTCAGAAGACGGAAAAACAGAAGGTAGGTTGCTCAATATTGCCTAGGATTTGTTGTTCTTACAGGTATATGTTCTTGTGTGTAATTTCCCCTATACTGATGAATATTCCAAACCCTCTTGAGAATTATTTGCTGATGGATAACTGATTGAATTCTCCCTGAGGGAGGTTTCTCAACTTTATCCGTTGCAGTTTCTTAAAATACATCTCTCAAATGTATCTCTATAGTACACAGCTTCAAATTTCAAGTGAGGTTGCTCAGTTCTGCTTAGACAAGTAATAAAATAAACCACCAACAAAAGCTTTAAAAATAAATAAAAAACCTCAAGGTTCCATTTAATTCACTGAAAGATCTCATTGAGGAAGGAGAAAAATGCCCATAGCTGTAGAGTACAGTAACCCTTTGATTCATCAGGCTGGTCTCTCTATAGGCAGAACAGCGAGCCACAGGGAAGGTAAGATCCAGTCAAATTCAAGGTGACAGGAAGGAGGAAGGTTGTAATCATTTTTCGGGGGTGAGGAGAAAAAAAAATCTCCCAGTGCTTTTGGTGCTGTAAACCGTGCTACTAGATCCCTCCGAGACCCTGAGGCTCGGAAGTGTAAATCTGTCTGGCCCGTCGCCAGCCGAGAGAGCAGAGGGTGGAGGGGAGGAAGGAGAGGAGGAGGAAGGGAGGGAGGAGAGGATAAGGGGGGCTTCCATTGATGTTTTACAAATACACGCCTGTCATTGTTTATTACCTGCCACAGCCATCCATTCATCTCTAAGTATTGTTATGATGTGTGCAGATTGGCTACAGGCTTGGCAAATTGCAGCCCTCCAGGTTTACAGGAGCTGGGGTTTCTTTTAAGACCCTATACTGATCACTATCAGGGAAGGAGGAAGCCCTGCTCTAGTCTAGTGCTAATTTCAAACACTTTAGTCCATGTTTTTATAACACATTATTTAAATCAATTTGTATTTGTCACATGCACAGAATACAACAGGTGTCTGTGAAATGCTTACTGACAAGCCCTTAATCAACAATACAGTTTAAAGAAAGCAAACGTTAAGATTTTTTTTTTTTAACATAAGTTCAAAAAAAGGAGCGGAATACAATAACAATAAACGAGGCTAAATACAGGGCGTACCTGTACCGAGTCAATGTGCGGGTGTAAAAGTTAGTCAAGGTAATTGAGGTAATAAGTACATGTAGGTAGAGGTAAAGTGACCATGCATATATAATAAACTGTGAGTAGCAGCAGTGTAAAAAAAATGAGTGGGTGGTATCATAGCAAATACTTTGGCTAGCCATTTGATTAATTGTTCAGCAGTCTTATGGTTTGGGGGTAGAAGCTGTTAAGGAGCCTTTTAGACCTAGACTTGGTGCTCCGGTACCGCTTGCCGTGCGGTAGCAGAGAAAACCAGTCTATGACTTGGGTGACTGGAGTCATTGCCAATTTTTTGGGCCTTCCTCTGTCACCGCTTAGTATAGAGGTCCTAGATGGCAGGAAGCTTGGCCCCAGTAATGTACTGGGCCGTAAGAACTACCCTCTGTAGCTCCTTATGGTCAGATGCCGAGCAGTTTCCATACCAGGTGGTGATGCAACCGGTCAGGATGCTCTAGACAGTGCAGCTGTAGAACGTTTTGAGAATCTGGGCACCCATGCCAAGTCTTTTCAGTCTCCAGAGGGGTAATAGGCATTGCCGTGCCCTCTTCATGACTGTCTTGGTGTGTTTGGACCATGATAGTTTGTTGGTGATATGGACACCAAGGAACTTGAAGCTCTCGACCCGCTCCACTACAGCCCTGTCGATGTGAATGGGGTGTGTTCGGCCCTCCTTTTCATGTAGTCTACGATCAGGTTCTTTGTCTTGCTCATGTTGACGGAGAGGCTGTTGTCCTGGCACCACACTGCCAGGTCTCTGACCTCCTCCCTATAGGCTGTCTCATCATTGTTGGACCGTTGTGTCATCAGCAAACTAATTGATGGTGTTGGAGTCGTGCTTGGCCACGCAGTCATGGGTGAACAGGGAGTACAGGAGGGGACAAAGCACCCACCCCTGAGGGGCCCCCGTATTGAGGATCAGCGTGGCAGATGTGTTGTTGCCTAGCGTTATCACCTGGGGGCGTCCCATCAGGAAATCCAGGATCCAGTTGCAGAGGGAGTTGTTTAGTCCCAGGGTCCTAAGCTTAGTGATGAGCTTTGTGGGTACTATGGTGTTGAACACTGAGCAGCATCTGTGGATCTGGTGGGGCGGTATTCGAATTGGAGTGGGTCTAGGGTTTCCAGAATGATGGTCTTGATGTGAGCCATGACCAGCCTTTCAAAGCACTTCATGGCTACAGATGTGAGTGCTATGGGTGGTAGTCATTTAGGTTGGTTACTCTAGCGTTCTTGGGCACAGGGATTAGGGTGATCAGCTTGAAACATGTAGGTATTACAGACTTGGTCAGGGAGAGATTGAAAATGTCAGTGAAGACACTTGCCAGTTGGTCCACGCATACTCTGAGTACACATCCTGGCTGTTTAGAAGCGCAATCTCCACCATAAATTCCAAGGATTTATACAGGATTTACCCCATCTGATCAAAGGACCTGCTCTCACTTGGGGCTAAAGCCAGACCACTGGTACTTTTCAGCCTTCATTTACATAACAATGGCTAACTGTGAACTTGAACACTTTCTCACAAAGCAACTGTTTTGATTATGCAAAGGTTGTTGATTCTGCTCTTCACAAGTCCTCACTATCATCCCTAGCTATGGAAACACAATTTACCTCGGGGTGTACTCACTAGTGCAACACTGGTGTTACAGTTGAAAATCAGCATCATTAGCAAGGTGAACCCAGGTAGTTTTTCAATGTGCCTGTTTCTTAAGAGGGTCTACTCATGACTCCGTGGACAAGCTGACTCCCGCAGTGGAGAAGTGGTGAAGGTCCCAGGTCCCCGCCTCGGGGCCCACAATGCAGCACTAAGTCCCTGCCAGAAGACATTAGACTCATTGGTAATAATTCAGCATGGCAACACCACCCAGGAACATTCCAGTTACCAACCAGGAAAATAAAAAAGAGAGAGCGAGAGAGTGAGAGAACAGAGGTAGCCATTATGAACTCTGGCTGCAGGATGAAGTTGGTGATCTTTTTTTCTCAGAGGAGTGAAATGTATGCCACACACATAGGTCTGGAGCACAGGCGTCAGTGTGCTAACGCAGAACAGCGCTGCTCACACTCAAGCTGACAGTGATTTAGTGAGGAATTCATCCCCTCCAGATATGACATACAGTAGATCAAATGAATTGGCATCGAGGATGCTTTGCATTTTAAGTAGTCAATGTTTTATATATATTTCCACTATGTGGTAGGAATAATACTGTAAAATTGTGAAAATTATAATAATGGCCTTTTAGTGTAAGAGCTGTTTGAAAAGATTGCTTGCAATTTCAGCCTGTTTTGGTGGGTTGAAGTTTTGGCCTGTCTGGTGACATCAACATGCGGTAAATTAGCTAATAGACCAATAAGAAAGAGAGTTCCAATCCTCTCTGCCAATAACAGCTAGTTTTAAGTTTTCTTAAAACCGCTCCAAGAAAAATTCTTGCTTGAGAAATTTCCCTTAGCTAAGAAGCAATTTTTGTTTCTTTTTGACCATTTTATTTGAAAACAATCACAGTAAGGTACTTAAGTGTTACCCAGAAATTATTTGATATTGAGATTTTTAAAAATGGCTGCATTGGCTCTCTAACCACTGGGCTATCCTAATGTGTTGTAAGCCATGTGACTACAATAGTATCGCTCACTCTTCTACACAGTCACTATATTATTGACAATATTGCGTTATGGCAGTTTGTTCTTAGCATATCCTTTGTGGTGAATGGATACTGATGTAGAAGACTTACGTGGCAAAATGTGTCACCCAGAACAGAAACAAAACGTAGCGTACCATGGATTCACCCCTAAAGGAACTCTAGTCATGAAAGAGAAGAGTGCATCTGATGGTCAAACGCTCCCCTGCCGGTCGAGTCACACCAGTGAAATGTTTTGTGTTTTGCTTTTTGTTGTGTTTGCCCCTTTCACACAGGGTGAATATTCACACTCAGCTGTGAGTTCAAATGAAGGCCACAGGCAGCTCAGAGTCCTCACAAGTTCATTAGCATGGTTCTGTTTGCTTGGTGAGGAATGTTGCCTTTCCAAGCTTAACAGAACGCAGCACTTTTAAAGTTGCCACAGCTTTTTGCACTGCACTGCAAAGTAAAGTCACAATGTGGGATGGGATGGTAAGCTATTGGCTAGATGGGTCAATCACATAGTCAAATGAATGGGAGCTTTTCATTGCTCAGGGAGCATATAAGGTACTTATTGCAGTGTAATACAGCTGTAATAAAATGTTTAGCTAATTTGAGTTTGATTTCACCCTAGCTCTCACCTGTGTATTCCTACTCCGCCTGCGTCGCATGAAGCAGTTAGAGTGAGCAGCTCATCAAGCAGTGGGAACAGATTGCCTTTTACTTACTGAGGTGGCTACAAGAAGCAATCAGACAGAAAATTGGTGTGACTGGGCGGGCACCCTGCATATGGCTGAGGCCAGTGGAGCCCTTATTGTGACACGTTAGCCCCCAGTTTATCAGTGCACTCTTATCACCCACCAACCAACCAGTCTACATTCAAACACAGGCACGCTGAGAAATGCGAGAAACACATACTTTTACTGACGTGTTTAGATGTAAACTGAGGCTGGAGTTTACATTTCCCACATTTGTTTTTTACAATCCCTTTCTCCTCTCATCTTCTCTCGGTACAGATTTGACGGTGTCTCGGCCGCTCATCTTGCCTGGTTACCCTGAGAACGCAACGGCGGTTGTGGGGGGACAGGTGAAGCTGCTGTGTAAGGTCCACCGGCCAGCCATCACCAAGGTCCAGTGGCTAAAAAGAGACGAAGAGCGCCTGGGAGCCGAGGGCCAGCCACATCTCAGAACTCTGGAGGCCCTACAGAGCAACATCTCCAATGTGAACATTCTGTCTCTGAGCAACGTGTCTCTGGAGGATGCTGGAGAGTACATCTGTATGGCTGAGACCCCTACACACGCTGGACTACAGCTACAGTCCATGCAGTCTGCCTGGCTACAGGTTCTACCAGGTAAACACTTCTTGCTAGACTTTGTTCATCAGGCTATTGGATGCTTCCCACATAGAATTAGGAATTAGAATAGAACATTTAATAGGATCTCTATAGCTTCTAATGCGCTACAGCCGTGTGTTTTTTTGTCAATTATGTCTTGATAGTAATTGATTACTAACAACAGTAACTAGCTGGAAGTCAACATATATTAATCTCATACCTTGTCCCTGTAGAGACCCTGCTCTCCCGTTACCTGGACCAGAGTACACCCATTGAAGTCCCAGCAGGTACTTGCCATTGAACTGCCTCTATCCCAGTGGAGTAAAGAGAACAGAGAGGAGTATGAGTGAGGATGACAGGGGCCATCTGTGTTACTGTTTGGTGGGCTGGAATGGGACTCTCTCTCCGAGCCTGCCTCTCAGACCACCACTGAACCATTGCCACCCCATCGATTTGTTTCTGAAGGCCAACCCGCTGTCACGCTACAACATGTTCATTAGCTACATTCTTTTTCTCTTTTCTCTTTTCTCTTTTCTTTGTTCTTGTAGCTAGCTTGCTCTCACTCCCACAGTGATCCATGCTAAACAAAACAAGGAGCAGAGAGAGGTGGAGAGAGGCCTCCCAGTTGCCATGACAACCTCTTTTTGTGTGTGTGTCTGGCGGGTCAGGGGATAATGGGGGCGAGAGTTGAAAGTTCATAGTTGAAGGGATGGCCACTCTCTTGAGAACAAGGTGTGGCCACCGTTTGGTGTGTGTGTGTGTGTGTCCCGAGTACTCACACGTTTGTTTTTGTGTCTTTGTTATCCCTGCAGATGTCCTGGAGGACCTTAGTGAGGACACCACTGAGCACCTGCTCCTGGAACCGGGTGATGTCCTCAAGCTGCGCTGTGACACCAATCGGCCGGGGGGCGTGTACTGGTACAAGGAGGGGACCCGGGTGATGCACACCGCCCGCATCCAGATCCGCGGGGGCGTTATGGAGATCACGGACGTGACGTACGAGGATTCTGGGGTGTATGTATGTGTCCTCCGCGGGACCAAGGAGCCCCTGAGGAACTTCACCATCACTGTAGCAGGTGAGATCTAGATTTAGAAGACAGAAGCAGTCTCAGCCTTAGAGGTACGATGATATGTCCAATGAAGTTCTAGGTTATATGTATGCACCTCTATTGTCTTGGTCTCTATGGCCTCCTGAATGATCAGTTATAAAAACAAGTTATTAACTCTTTCCATATCTTGATGCTTCTCAGACTTACTGGGCTCAGGTGATGATGATGAGGACAACGGTCTAGAAGACACGTCGGCTGAGATTGAGAATGATCAGGTCTACTTCACAAGAGGTCCCTACTGGACGCACACCCAGCGCATGGAGAAGAAGCTGTACGCAGTGCCGGCAGGGAACACGGTCAAGTTCCGCTGCCCGGCCATGGGCAGCCCTCTGCCCTCCATCCGCTGGCTGAGGAACGGACGTGAGTTCAGGGGAGAGCACCGCATCGGAGGCATCAAGGTGAGACAGTGACCAACCTGGGAGCGAAGACAGTAGGAGAGTGGTTAGGGTGGGGATGAGATGGAGGGTGAAAAAGGGTGGGGAAGAGGAGGGAGGGGAAGAAAGGGAGAGAAAGAGGAGAGAGGGGGAGAAAAACAGTGGTTGCTATTTACTGGCATATAACTGCCACATAATTTGTTCTCAACCCTGGTCTCAATAGGGAAGTGACACACTGTGAATCTGTTTACACTGGATCCATCAAAGACAAGTTACCATAGAGAAAGACAAGCACTTCCAAAGCACAACCCAGTATAACTTGTATCCGTAGGAATGATCCAACACACAACGTACAGACAACCCATTTCTAACGTGTCTGTTTTGTCCGTTTATAGTTGAGACACCAGCACTGGAGCCTGGTGATGGAGAGTGTGGTGCCTTCAGACCGTGGGAACTACACCTGTCTGGTGGAGAACAAATACGGCTCCATCACACACAGCTACCTTCTGGACGTGCTGGGTAAGAACACTCACTCATCCACCTCTCAACAAAAACCTCACTTTACCTACCCAACACAGTCTGCTGTTTGCTCATCTGACATTCAACTCCCAAAGCTGGGAGGGATAGTATGGGTAATGAGAAAAAGTAATTCCCTCCACCATTCTCTAATTCAACCACATTCCGTCAAACTTGTAACACCAGCCCTTTCCATCTCTCTCTCCATAATGACTGGAAGTAAAGTTGGCATGAACTCATTATAAAGTCTGTACATATAGTCAAAGCTCCAGGGTGTGTGCAGTACTGTAAGGTATTGTTTCCCCTGTCCTACACTCACCACCACCCCACTCTAGACATGTAGACACAGGCCGTCTCCCCGCGGAGCCACTGCCGGCCCATGATACTTAGCATGTCAGGCCTGATTACCGTCCCGTCCCGTTGCTCTCCCCACTCTACCTCAGTGGCGTCTCACAAGACAGAGAAACACAGAGGCTCCACAGCTCACCTCAGACAAAGGGAGGACAGCCGGTGGAGAGAGAGAGAGGATGGCCAGGCTCCCCAACCAATTTTCCCCCCGACCTGTGACTGGCCAGTTTCTGCGGCTCGGCAGTCCAGTGTGGGGTCAACTGCTGTCTCCAGAAGCATGCAAGGGCGAAAAGAGCTTACACACACAGAACAGAGAGAGGGAAGCAACGCAGCGACTTCCAAGCTGGCCTGGCTAGAAAATAAAGTTGCTAATGAAACCAATTAGTGAGACTGACTGCGTCTGGCTGGTGTTGGTTGTGAGAAACAATGCCTGCTTATCTGTCCCTTCCCCTTTGGCACTGCTGTGCTGCGGTCAGTCAAATTAACTGGTTGTTACCACTGGCCTTTCTCTCCATGCCTGCGAAACACAGCATTTAGGAAACAAATAAGACCGATCTGGAGATAACCTTGTTTCATCTGAATCTAAATTATACTGTTATTTTAGATGAGTATTTACTTCAATGGTTAGGTTATTCCAGGCATTCCAGAGTACTTCTTGTAGCTTAGAGACAGCGATGTGCTCCGTTGAACAGAGGAATCTCCCCCTCGCTGTCCCCCACTGCTGAACTTCGAACTCTTCCCTCGGGCAAGGGGAATCCTCATGGCCCTCTGGAGTCTAACACTCTCTCTATCCCCCCCCCCTCCCTGTCTGTTTTCAGAGCGCTCCCCACACAGGCCTATCCTGCAGGCTGGTCTGCCAGCCAACACTACAGCAGTGGTGGGCACTGATGTCCAGTTCTTCTGTAAGGTCTACAGCGATGCCCAGCCCCACATCCAGTGGCTGAAACACATTGAGAGGAACGGCAGCCGCTACGGCCCCGATGGGACTCCCTACGTTCAGATACTGAAGACAGGCAGCCTCAACATGTCGGAGGTGGAAGTTCTCTACCTGACTAAGGTGACCATGGAGGATGCTGGAGAGTACACCTGTCTGGCTGGAAACTCCATTGGCTTCTCCCACCAGTCTGCCTGGCTCACCGTCCTCTTGGGTATATTTATCCTTCAAACTACAGTATGGCAACATATGGTCAAAGTAAGGAGTTTAGAAGAATTCAGAATAAATTGTCACTTGTGCTTTGGGCCAAGTATAGTCAACTTACCAAAGGTATTTTTAGGGCTGTCAGAGTTAATCAGTTAACTCAAGATAACTTTTTGTAATTTTAGCGCACAATTTTTTTTATTGTGATTAATTGCATTGTCGGAAAGCGTTCAAAATACACTGAAAACATAGTAAATACATAATATATACAGCTAAAAACAACAATTTGATGTCAAAACAAGTTGACGTTGAGATTTTAAAAAGTGTGCTTTATTGACCAGATTTTGCTACCCGTTACTTTGGACAAAATCAAGATGTCAATAATCTTGTAATGCTTTTTGAATAAATATCTTAAATTACAGCTCAATTAGAGAAAATTCTGAATTTACGATTAATCGTGATTAATCACAGCCAATACTGCAATTAACTCAAAAAATAATACATTGTTTGACAGCCCTAGTCTTTTTGTATCGAGTTCAGAAGAAATGGTCACTTGAGTCAGTCTCAAACCCATCCTTTTATTTCCTTCTTCTTCTCATAGAGGAGGACGTGGCTGACGAGGTGGACCTAATGGAGACCAAGTACACTGACATCATCATCTACGCGTCTGGCTTCCTAGCTCTGGTTATGGCCATCGTTATCGTGGTGCTGTGTCGCATGCAGGTAAACCCCAGCAGAGAACCCTTCGATGTCCTCCCTGTCCAGAAACTCTCCAAGTTCCCCCTCCGCAGACAGTACTCTGTGGAGTCTAACTCGTCAGGAAAGTCCAGTGCGTCTCTGATGAGAGTGGCCCGCCTGTCTTCCAGCTGCTCCCCTATGCTGGCCGGAGTCATGGAGTTTGAACTGCCCTATGACCCCGACTGGGAGTTTCCCAGGGAGAAGTAAGTCCTGTTTGACTTTCTGGTTTGTTAGGGGTTTTGGTACTTACTGGTTATTGAGTCAGTCATTGAGTTCCTCCATCTTGAATATGTGTTTTGGTTTCTGTTGAGTTCCATGTATCTTCCCTGTACTGACCATCATTGTCCTTTCTTTCTCCAGTCTGACGTTAGGGAAGCCACTGGGTGAGGGTTGTTTCGGCCAAGTGGTCAGAGCTGAGGCCTATGGGCTCAACAAGGACCATCAGGAGAACATCTCCACTGTGGCTGTCAAAATGCTGAAAGGTACGAACTAGGAACCATCTTCTTAGGAAAGACTGGACAATGACTAGTATTTATTGTTGACTCTTTTTCCAGATCCACAACATGACCAAAAGTATGCCCGTCGAACATATGATTCTAAAACGATGGGCATTAATATGGAGTTGGTCCCCCTTTGCTGCTATAACAGCCTCCACTCTTCTGGGAAGGCTTTCCACTAGACGTTGGAACATTGCTGCAGGGACTTGCTTCCATTCAAGCCACAAGCGTTAGAGAGGTCGGCTGATGTTGGGCAATTAGTCCTAGCTCTCAGTTAGCGTTCCAATTCACCCCAAAGGTGTATGATGGGATTGAGGTCAGGGCTCTGTGCAGGCCAGTCAAGTTATTCCACACCAATCTCGACAAACCATTTTTGTATGGACCTCGCTTTGTGCACGGGGGCATTGTCATTCTGAAACAGGAAATGGTCTTCCCCAAACTGTTGCCTCAAAGTTGGAAGTACATAATCGTCTAGAATGTCATTGTATGCTGTAGCGTTAAGATTTACCTTCACTGGAACTAAGTGGCCAAGCCCAAACCATGAAAAACAGTCCCAGACCATTATTCCTCCTCCACCAAACTTTACAGTTAGCACTATGCATTGGGGCAGGTAGTGTTCTCCTGGCATCCGCAAAACCCAGAGTCGTCCATCGGACTGCCAGATGGTGAAGCGTGATTCATCACTCCAGAGAACGCATTTCCACTGCTCCAGAGTCCAATGGCGACAACCTTTACACCACTCCGGCCAATGCTTGGCATTGCGCATGGTGATCTTAGGCTTGTGTGTGGCTGCTCGGCCATGGAAACCCATTTCATGAATCTTGTGCTGACATTGTTTCCAGAGGCTGTTTGGAACTTGGTAATGAGCACTTTGGCGGTCTCGTTCTGTGAGCTTGTGTGGCTTTACCACTTTGCAGCTGAGCAATTTTTGCTCCTAGACGTTTCAACTTCACAATAACAGCACTTAAAGTTGACCGGGGCAGCTCTAGCAGGGCAAGCATTTGACAAACTAACTAGTTGGAAAGGTGGCATCCTATGACGGTGCCATGTTGAAAGTCACTGAGCTCTTCAGTAAGGTCATTCTACTGACAATGTTTGTCTATGGAGATTGCATGCCTCCGTGCTCGATTTTATATACCTGTCAGCAACAGGTGTGGCTGAAATAGCCAAATCCACTCATTTGAAGGGGTGTCCACATCATTTTGTATATATAGTATATGTTCCTAAAACTTCAAATGTGTGTCCATCTCATTCCCCAGATGATGCCACAGACAAAGACCTGTCAGACCTCATATCTGAGATGGAGTTGATGAAGGTGATGGACAAGCACAAGAACATCATTAACCTCCTGGGGGTGTGCACAGAAGATGGTGAGTTCAAGACACAAGTTCACAACCAAAGGTCAAAAGCTACTATATCACTGTCGCTCCTCACTCATTCGACTCTAGCCCTGCTCAGTGACCTTGTCATTAATGGTGGTCCCATGCCTCCAGGTGTCCATAGGGAGGATGGAGTTGATCACTAACTTTCTCCCCTCCCCTATCAGGTCCTCTGTACGTGCTGGTGGAGTATGCGTCTAAAGGCAGCCTCAGGGAGTACCTGCGGGCCCGCCGGCCACCTGGCATGGACTACACCTTTGATGTGACCAAAGTGCCCGAGGAGCAGCTCACCTTCAAAGACCTGCTGTCCTGTGCCTACCAGGTGGCACGTGGCATGGAGTACCTGGCCTCCAAAAGGGTGAGTGCTATGTCTTAAAGGGGTTTGGTTAGCTTATATGTCCATCTCAATATGGATTATTAGGTTTACAATTTGTATGTGGCCTTCTATAGAATGACTTTGGCCTGAAGGGGTTTAGACAACAAGCAAGAGCAAGTGATAACCCCCCCTCCTTCCTTCCTTCCTTCCTTCCTTCCTTCCTTCCTTCCTTCCTTCCTTCCTTCCTTCCTTCCTTCCTTCCTTCCTTCCTTCCTTCCTTCCCACCTACCCCCAACACACCATTCCTCATTCACTAGCCTGGTCTCTCTTATCAACACATCCCTTTGTATGACACACCATCCTGGAATTCCACAGTGGAGTGGTGGTTGAGCCCTGTTTACCCCTCCAGCCCCCCATCCCTCTGTCCTGCCTGCCTGCCGCAGTGGGCTTTGTCTTTTTTAGCACAGCCATAAATCTGTTAGCAAACAGGCGCAGAGCTGCGTCTGTGCCCCGGCATCGGGTTTCTGTCTCTGTGGCTTGCTAAGAATGCCGTAGTCTGAAACCACCCCACCATTATGGAGCCCCCGGAAAACCAGGGCTTTCTCATTTCCACCAATCCCCAAATACCACGTCTATTTGAAATTAAAACCAAAATAAACTTAATGACATCCATTCAAGTCCAGCAAACAGTGGTTGTTTTTCAACAAAACCTCGAGATCTATATAAAGTTGATTTAATTTGGTGCGTTTGGTTAAAATTGGACGCTGCGTGTTGACTTAAGACCAGGTCTTTTCATTTTAGAAACTCACAGCGAATCATTTCTATGTCAATACTATCTGGTTTTACATGACTGAAAAAACAGAAAACCACAATGTAGACATGGTCATGTAATTACAATATTCTAAATTGTAGAGTAACATTTCATAAACATTTAACATAAAACTCAAAACTGCATATATCTTTATGTTCCCTGACTTAACCCTGGTTTCTCCTCTCTCTGTCTCTACAGTGCATCCACAGAGACCTTGCTGCCAGAAACGTCCTCGTCACGGAAGACAACGTCATGAAAATCGCAGACTTTGGCCTTGCTAGAGGAGTGCACCAGATTGACTACTACAAGAAAACCACCAATGTGAGTTATCCTATCCTGCTATACCCCTGACTGGCTCTGTGGCACCTTGTTCCTCTCCTAAATCGAGACAAGTGCCCGTTCCAGGGCTGTGCTGTTGTGTGTCATCTTGTTGGCCAGCTTTCAGAACAGCCCCTGTTGGTACATGGAGACACAGCAGACTGTCTGCTCTCTGTCTAGTGTCCCCCAGTCGGCTTGTGCCTGTTTCAGCTTTAATGCTCTTAACCTTTTACTGCAGTGGGCTAAATCAGCGTCACACAGAGTGATTCTTGACAGTCTTAAACAAATCTGCTTTGAAGCAAAAGTATACACCTCACACACATGGTTATGGGCTCAAAAAAAGAACACACCTGTACCATGTCAGATATAGAGTTGAAATGTATTACATTTTGAGTTAGCATCCCAATATATTACTCTTTACATACATCACAGAAGGCTGAAATATAACAAAACGGTTGACAAAGAAACACCAGATTTCCTTCCGAGTTTTGAAAAATATTAATAATATTCCACCCATGAGGCCAAAGAGGGTGTTTTTGGTCATTGACAGCAGAAAAGGGCTACAGACAGATATTTGATGTGTGCCCACTGATTGGCAGCCAGCTTTTTAAAAATTTTATTATTATTTTTTTTTCACCTTTATTTAACCAGGTAGGCTAGTTGAGAACAAGTTCTCATTTGCAACTGCGACCTGGCCAAGATAAAGCATAGCAGTGTGAACAGACAACACAGAGTTACACATGGAGTAAACAATTAACAAGTCAATAACACAGTAGAAAAAAAAGGGGAGTCTATATACATTGTGTGCAAAAGGCATGAGGAGGTAGGCGAATAATTACAATTTTGCAGATTAATAACACTGGAGTGATAAATGATCAGATGGTCATGTACAGGTAGAGATATTGGTGTGCAAAAGAGCAGAAAAGTAAATAAATAAAAACAGTATGGGGATGAGGTAGGTAAAAATGGGTGGGCTATTTACCGATAGACTATGTACAGCTGCAGCGATCGGTTAACTGCTCAGACAACAGATGTTTGAAGTTGGTGAGGGAGATAAAAGTCTCCAACTTAAGCGATTTTTGCAATTCGTTCCAGTCAGGCAGCAGAGAACTGGAACGAAAGGCGGCCAAATGAGGTGTTGGCTTTAGGGATGATCAGTGAGATACACCTGCTGGAGCGCGTGCTACGGATGGGTGTTGCCATCGTGACCAGTGAACTGAGATAAGGCGGAGCTTTACCTAGCATGGACTTGTAGATGACCTGGAGCCAGTGGGTCTGGCGATGAATATGTAGCGAGGGCCAGCCGACTAGAGCATACAAGTCGCAGTGGTGGGTGGTATAAGGTGCTTTAGTGACAAAACGGATGGCACTGTGATAAACTGCATCCAGTTTGCTGAGTAGAGTGTTGGAAGCAATTTTGTAGATGACATCGCCGAAGTCGAGGATCGGTAGCTTAATGGGAGATCATTTGAAAAAGCTGACGAGGAAGGGAAGAGGGGAGTGGGCGAAAGAGAGGAGGAACGGGGGAGTCGGGGAATGATGTATAGACGACTGGATGAAGGGCTCTGGCATCGTGGCAACCGACTGACTCACTGACTGTCCACCGCTCACTAACGTTGTTGTTCTGTTTTGCAGGGACGTCTGCCAGTGAAGTGGATGGCACCAGAGGCCTTGTTCGACCGAGTCTACACACACCAGAGTGACGTGTGGTCGTTTGGCGTGCTGATGTGGGAGATCTTTACCTTGGGGGGCTCGCCCTACCCCGGTATCCCTGTGGAGGAGCTCTTCAAGCTGCTGAAAGAAGGCCACCGCATGGACAAACCCTCCAACTGCACACACGAGCTGTGAGTAGACACACGCAAGTACACACCTAAACTGATCAAACACCACAAGCAACGCCACAGCCTTCTCACCTAAGCTCGCAACTTTTAAGTTGGACATTGACATTTATTACAGTGTGTTTCAGAAGCTTTTTTTTGTCCCTCTCCTGTGCTACATTTGCATGTTTGTAAATGTGAAAATGCTGTGGATGTGTGTAAATACCCTGGTACTAACTAGCCCTCTCTGTCTATGTGTACAGCTACATGAAGATGAGGGAGTGCTGGCATGCCGTGCCCACACAACGACCCACCTTCAAACAGCTGGTGGAGGAGCTGGACAGAGTGCTGCTGTCTATCTCTGACGAGGTGGGTGTCTGGGACCCCTGCTCACACACACACACACACGAGCGCATACACACACACACACACACACACATACACAATCTGCTCGCCAGATGTCCTGTTCCAACATACTGTTCCAGCTATAGTTTAGCTTATTACTTTAAGACACCCTGTAGTTTGTACACAGCACTCAGATAAAATGTCAACCTTACTATGCATCACACAACACAAACGTCAAGCTTAAAAATACAATGTAATAAATTACACAAATGCAAAGCATTACCAAACTGAACCGTTTCTCTCCTGCTTCTTCTTCTTAGTACCTGGACCTGTCAACACCTTTCGAACAGTACTCCCCATCGTGCGAGGACACTTCCAGCTCTTGCTCCTCGGACAATGACTCTGTCTTTACCCACGATGCCCTGTCCACTGACCCCTGTCTGTTGGGTTACCACGACGTGAATTCTCGGATTGACCTGAAACCGGCACTGCGGTAGACAGCGGCTCCAATGCGAGTCCTCTGTCTCAAAGGGCATTACATGGAGAAGTTTACTTTGGGAAACGATCATGTTGCATGAAAAGTGGTACTTGGACTGTCTGCTCTGGCACTGTGCCCAACAACAGTATCTCAAACCTTGGCACTACAGAACCCTGGTCATCTAAAATGGCTGCCTCTTATCAGGTTTGGGTTTTTACAGTAAAAGGACTCTCTTTTGTTTGGGTCTCTACAGAGAGGATGGACAATGGTCATCTTGTACTCAAACTCATCTGAGCTAGCATCCGAACAGTATCCAAACTGAGCTTTTAAAACAGAAAAAGAAGTTTTAACATAAAATATTTATTTTGATATGGGAAAAAAACAGAGAAGCTGATTGTTAAATATAAATCTCTCTATATATAAGATTATTTTACATTTTGCTATTTAAAATTGTCTTAAATCTCAGGATCTCTTGTGTTAAAAAGTTGCTGTAGAGGCAGCAAAGTGCCTGATTCTTTTTCTTCCTGTGAATATATTAAAATCTAAAAATGTTTTATGTACATATCATAAAAAATACAATTACCTTTTATAAATTATTCTAAATGATACAAAAATGAAGGTGTTCAACTGAGGTGAAGAAAGAAATAATGTATTCAAGCGTTTTAACGGCCAAAATGTCCTCGCAATTCACCTTCCATTTCATCAAAATCCCTTCAGTCCTCTGTTTGTACGCTGCTCTGGCCTTTGTATTGCATCCAGGCCAATCGCCAAAGCCCTCAGAACCCTCAATCCCTTATGCTTTCAATTGTTGCAAACATAAACTAACTATAAGAACAGTATGGTCTGGGGGTCTGGGCCCTGAAAGAGAAGAATACAATTAAACACAGGACACTGTGGGGGGACAGGGGGAGCAGCCCAGCTTCCACTGTCAATGCTGTATGAAAAGAAAAGAAAAGGACTGGACCTGAAGGTCTGAATGTGAAAAGCCCAGTGTGATTGATTTTGAATCCTCCTCTTTTGTTTCCCCTTTAACCAGGCCCAGTGTGTTTGTAGAGGTACAGGCTGAGGCTGAGGCTGGGCCTGGACAATAGGGTCTTTGGCAGTCCTGATGGGTGTGACTGTGGTGACAGGGATGGTGGGGGGATCCGGTAGCCTCAGCCCGTCAGCACCTCAGCCTGGGCCTGTGTGCAAATGAAGACTCCCTTATTATGATAATGCTTGGCTCCCAGTGATACCAATCTTTATTCTGCTACCATCTTTTAATATACATATGCTAATTCTTATGCTTTGTTACAATTGGGGAGAATACTCTAAATGTCCTCCAGGGAATGCAAATGGTTCACCTCGAATCATATAGATAAGCCTCCAATGTTGTTGTTTCAACAACGCTTCAGAATCAAACTGTTTTTCATTCAGAATACTCACAAGCATTTGTATAAAAATGGTGGTGTTGTGGGTTGAAAGCAAAGCATAATGCACATACAGTAACAAGCAATTCAGGTACCAGGGCAGTGGGACTGGCTACCTTTTTGTGTACAATGATATCCTTACCGTTCAGGTGTGAGATTTATTTGGTGGGTCATCATTTTTTGGAAAACGAAACATTTAGCAATTTAGCTCAAAAATCGTTTTTTCTACTCGAAATCAGCATGACCTCCAACTGTAAACCAAACCATGAGCTACAGAACAGCCTATATGAATTTAACTTAGCCCTTCAACATCGAGAGTTGTATCACAATGATCCTCAGTGTTGTTGTTTTGATTCCCGTACTACACAACGTCAGGATCAACTGCATGACATTCCATTTATGTACGCCCAATACAATTGTAACAATCACAATGTTCTTTAATAAAAATTCATCAAGATCATTATTTTAGAAATATGTAATTTATTTGTTTATTGTTTTGTTTTTGTATGAAATAAAGTATAATTTAAAAGATTCACTTTGTCCTTTGCCATATGTCATTCTTTTAGAAAGCAAGAGAAATGAAGAGACAGGATGCACAGAAAGAGAAAGAAAGACAGCAGCTGAAGACAGAGAAAGGGAAAGAGAGAAAATGAGAGAGGGAGACAAGAGAAAAAGATGAGGGTTAGGGGTTAAGGGGTAGGGGGTAGAGTGTACTAGTGATCACAGAGACCCAGTTCCTTTTAAGTAGCATTCTCAGCCCCAGCACACGGCTGGCTGGCTTATCTCTCATGTGAGTCATTCCACCTCAAAAAGCACAAGAAAAAGGATTTCAACACCCACAATCTCAGATTGTTCTGAAATTGTTTGTGTAGTTAGACCAGATAACATTAGCATAACTGAAACATTATTTTGTTGAAATATAATTTGATCTGAAATTAAGCGAATTGATTGCACCCAAATTGGCCATTTTAATTGATAGGATCACCTGAGGGCTCTGTTACCTCGGCTCCCGTGCTGGCCCATCCGGATCCCTCTTTGGAGGTGGATGCGTCCGAGACTGGGATAGGAGCCGTGCTCTCCCAGCGCTCGGTTACGCCACCAAAGCTCTGCCCCTGTGCATTCTTCTCGAAGAAGCTCAGCCCGGCGGAGTGAAAACACGTGGGGGACCGGGAGCTGTTGGCTGTCGTCAAGGCTCTGAAGTTGTGGAGACATTGGCTTGAGGGTCTAAACACCCTTTTCTCATCTGGACTGACCACCGCAATCTGAAGTACATCCGGGCAGCGAGGACTGAACCCTCGCCAGGCAAGGTGGGCCATGTTTTTCACCCGTTTAGTTTTTTCCCTTTCCTACAGACCAGGTTCCCAAAACGTGAAAGCAGACTCACTGTCACGACTGTATGACGCAGAGGAGCGGCCCATGGATCCCACTCCCATACTCCCGGCATCCTGCCTGATGGTGCCGGTAGTGTGGGAGCTGGACGCGGACATTGAGAGCAGGTGTTACGTGCAGAGCCCGCTCCCCTCCAGTGTCCCACTGGACATCTGTACATTCCGTCTGCTGTCCGTGACCGGTTGGTCTTTTGGGCCCACACGTCACCCTCCTCTGGTCATCCTGGGATCGGTCAGGTGGTGCGCTGTTTGGTTGGGAAGTACTGGTGGCATACCTTGGCCAAGGACGTGAGGGTTTATGTTTCCTCCTGCTCGGTGTGCGCCCAGTGTAAGGCTCCTAGATACCTGCCCAGAGGGAAGCTACACCCCTTACCCGTTCCACAGCGGCCTTGGTCGGGTGGCGGTCGGCGTCGCCAGTCTTCTAGCCATCATCGATCCTCTTTTCATTTTCCATGTGTTTTGTCTTGTTTCTCACACCTGGTTTCAATTCCCTCAATCGTTTGTTGCGTTTTTAACCCTCTGTTCCCCCCACGTGTTTGTGTGGGATTGTTTATTTGTAAGTGCTTGTGCACGTATTGTTTGGTGCGCTACTGTCACAAACGTTGTTGTAAGAATCGGACCAAAATGCAGCGTGGTTTGGGTTCATCATCTTTTATTATGAGAACCGGCACAAAAACGATAAAGAGCAAAGCAACGAACGTGCAGCTTTGTCCTGCTCAAAGGCAACAATACAAAACAAGATCCCATAAAAACCCAGTGGGAAAAGGCTGCCTAAATATGATCCCCAATCAGAGACAACGATAGACAGCTGCCTCTGATTGGGAACCATACCAGGCCAACATAGAAATACAAAAACTAGAGTACCCACCCTAGTCACACCTCGACCTAACCAAATTAGAGATAAAAGGCTCTCTAAGGTCAAGGCGTGACAGTACCCCTCCCAAAGGTGCGGACTCCGGACGCAAAACCTGACTATATAGGGGAGGGCCCTGGTGGGCATCTAGTCTCTGTGGCGGCTCCCGCACGGGACGTAGACCCCGCTCCGCTCGCGGATCCGTAAACTTCGGTGGCGGCTCTGGTGCGGGGATTGTCGCCAGAAGCTCTGGACCGTGGATCGTCGCCGGAGGAACCGGAACGTGGATCGTTGCCGGAGGAACTGGACCATGGTTCGTTGCCGGGGGACCGGACCGTGGATTGTCGCCGGAGAAACCGGACCGTAGATCGTCGCCGGAAGCTCCGGACCGTGGATCCTCGCTGGGGACCCTGGAACGTGGATTGTCGCCGGAGGAACCGGACCGTGGATCGTCGCCGGAGGAACCGGACTGTGGACCATCACCGGGGACTCCGGACCGTGGATCATCATTGGAGGCTCTGGACTGGGAACCTTCGCAGGAGGCTCTGGACTAGGAACCCTCGCTGGAGGCTTGTACTGGAAACCCTAGCAGGAGGCTCTGGACTGGGAACCCTCGCAGGACGCTCTGGACTAGGAACCCTAGCAGGAGGCTCTGGACTGGGGACCATCGCCGGAAGCTCTGGACTGGGGAGGCGCACTGGAGGCCTGATGTGTGGGGCCGGCACAGGTGGCACCGGACTGGTGACACGCCCTTCAGGGCGAGTGCGGGGAGCAGGCACAAGACGTACCTGTCTGGGAAGGCGCACTTGAGGGAGAGTGCGAGAAGCAGACACAGGACGTACCCGACTGGGGACACGCACTTCAGGGAGAATACGAGGAGCAGCTACAGAACCTACCGGACTGGGGACACGCACTTCAGGGAGAGTGCGAGGAGGAGGCACAGGACGTACTGGAGACCTGGTGCGTAGAGCTGGCACAGATGGTGCCAGAATGATGATACACTCCGCACGGCAAGTGCGGGGAGCTGGCACAGGACGTACTGGCCTGTGGAGGCGCACTGGAGACCTGGTGCGTAGCACCGGCACAAATTGTACCGGAACGGTGACATACACTTCAGGGCGAGTGCGTGGAGGAGACATAGGACGCACCGGACTGGGGAGGCACCCTGGGGGCCAGATGCGTGAAACTGGTGCAGATGACACCGGACTGTTGTCACGCTCCTCAGCACGCCTGCTCTGCAGCACTCTCACCACCACCTCTCTTCGGAATCTTTTGTTGAGTTCCTTCTTCGACTCCCTGGCGGTCTCTGGCTCATTCCTCTGCTCCGCCGACCACCCCGTGTGCCACCCCCCAAAAAATATTTTCGGGCTGTTTTTTGGGCTTTCTACCTGGCCGCGAACCCCGGCGTCGTCGCTGTCCTCCCCTATCTTCTTGCGTCTCCCGCCAAGGAAGGCAATACTGTCCTGCCATGAAGTCCAGGATCCCTTCCCATCCAAAATTTCTTCCCAAGTCCATGATACTTTCTCCACTTGGGCACGCTGCTTGGTCCTGTTGTGGTGGGATCTTCTGTCACGATCGTTTGTAGAATAAACAGACCAAGGTGCAGCGTGCGTAGAGTTCCATGTGTTTAATTAATGAAACTCACCAAAACAATGCAGAACAAATGAAACGTGAAGTCATGGAGTGCTCACAGGCAACTACAAACAAACAAGATCGCACAAAATCCCAGTGGGAAAAGGCTGCCTAAATATGATCCCCAATCAGAGACAACGATAGACAGCTGCCTCTGATTGGGAACCATACCAGGCCAATCTAGAAGAAAAAGAAATGCACACCTATTAGGCGAGGTGCTGGCTAGCGGAGTGGAAGACTTGAAAATAAAAGAGAGCTGCGCACTCTAGGAGCTCAGATGCAAAATTTAATGTCCAACGTTTTTGACAGCCAAGCTGTCTTCATCAGGGTATAATCAAACACTGCGGGATGACTCGTTCATATAGTGTCAAAAGACACAGGTGTCTGTAATCATGGCCAAGTCTGGCCTAATATCATTGGTTCATTATCAAATGTTCAAATGGCATACAAAGAACAGCATACAAAAAAAATGGATAGCATACTATCATAGATTCATTAGACTACACAAGCTTACAAACAATTACAATGGCAAAGTCACAATAATCACAAGAATGGCTTCAGAATGGCTTCAATTAAAGATCCAGGCAGCCTCTCATTTTAACAATAAATTAGCAAGGTCACCCCCTCTCCTAGGGAGGGTGACATATTTGATGCCAATATTACGCAGAGACGAAATCGAGTGGTTTGCTTCCAAAAAGTGTGCCGCAACTGGGTAAGTCAAGTTTTTGCACCTAATTGTGCTACAGTGCTCTGAGATATGTACTTTTAATTTGCGCTTTGTTTTACCCACATCATTTTTACCATAAGGACAAGTTATAAGTTAGTCGAGCACGTGATAACCCATTTGATTGGGATCTCTTTCCCTGTTTGTGGGTGTTTGAAGGATCTACATTTATAAGTGCCATTGCATTGAGCACAGCCATTACCATCCAGTAGGGCCGCATATAGAGGTTGTTCAGGAATATCTTTGGGTGGTAAATCAGAGCGTACCAATTGGTCTCTGAGATTTCTGCCACACAAGAATACAACCAAGGGAAGGTCAGAAAACACATTACAGAGACTATCATCGGAGTTTAGAATGTGCCAATGTTTGTGAACAATTCCCTTCATTTGTTCAGAGCACTTAGAATAGCAGGTAGTTAGAATGCAAGAATGCGTCTTTTTGCGAGACTGACCTTGAAAAAGGTAATGTCTCGTTTTGTTTTGAATCTTCTCAATGGCAATATTAATCTGATCATTTTTGTACCTCCTCTCCTTGAATTTACTTTGTGTCTCAGCCATATTTCTTTCGAAATCTGAATGTTTTTTGCAAATTTTTTGATTTGACAGAATTGGCTGTAGGGCAATCTATTTTTCAAGGGAAGTGGGTGACAACTGTCAGCCCTCAACAAACTGTTAGGATCAGTAGGTTTCCTGTAAAGATCAGTGTATAGAACATTATTTTCATACAAGATCAGAAGATCAAGGAAGCTGATTTGACGTGTATCAGATTGCATAGTAAATCTCAGATGCTCAGAACAGGAGTTAAGAAAAGCATGGAACGCCTGGAGCTGTTTTGCATCACCCCTCCATAGAACAAAAATATCATCAATATACCATTTCCAAATAATGATATTAGGCAAGAAAACATTTTTGAGAGGATTGAAAATAGACCATACCAGGCCAACATAGAAATACAAAACCTAGAGTACCCACCCTAGTCACACCCTGACCTAACCAAATTAGAGAATAAAATGCTCTCTAAGGTCAGGGCGTGACAGCTACGGGTTTTTTTACCCAATTATTCTTGTTATTTTTATGCCGTGGGTTTTGCTATTAAACTGCTCCGGCTATTACCAAGTTCTGCTCTCCTGCGTCTGACTTCCCTGCCACCGATTATGCACCCCTTACACACAAACATTATACAGTATCAGTTCTCTATGTCTGACAAGTAGTATGGAGATGCTGCTTGGAGTATTGCTACATCATCTTTTGCAATATTCTCCCTGTGAATCTGGTGATGTTTTTTTCCCCTGTACAGAGACATTAGCTATTGAAGTCGCCTGAATTATTTTCAAAACATTTGTGTGAAAGTACCAGCTGTCATTAAGGTAAAGGGTGGCTACTTTGAAGAATCTCAAATACAAAATATATTTAGATTAGTTTAACACTTTTTTGGTTACTACATGATTACATATGTGTTATTTTATAGTTTTGATGTCTTCACAATTATTCTACAATGTAGAAAATAGTCAAAAATTAAGTAGAACCCTGCAATGAGTAGGTGTGTCCAAAAGTTTGACTGGTACTGTATGTAAATCCTATAAATTAAAAGGACCAATCTGGGTTCAATCAATTAACTTAATTTTGCAAGGATCAAATTACATTTCAACGAATGAATGTTTCAGGAATGCTAATCTCATCTGTTTCAAACTACAGAAATTATTTCAGTACAATCTGAGATGGTGGGTGTCATGGCTTGCTGAAATGACATGGAATGATCCATGTGTAACAAATTATAGCCAGCCAGTCAGTCAGTCAGTCAGTCAGAAGAGGACCAGACAGGGAGCCACCCAGCCCTGTCATAACCAGGCCTGGGCTCTCTCTGCCGGTCCTGATAACGGCCTGTGTCTGGGGTGGGGGTGGGGTTATGGTAGTTAGAGGCCATCTGCTCCAGCTGGGGACTAGGAGATAAGGCCAGCAAGTCAGAGATCAGTCTGGAGTTGATCTATCACACCTCCTCACATCTCTACATGCTCAGGATTCCTGGGGTGAGGGGCAGTGTGTGTCAAATCAAATCAAATGTTATTTGTCACATGCTTCATAAACAATAGGTGTAGACTAACAGTGAAATGCTTACTTACTCATGGATAATTTTCCAAAATTGCAGAGTTATTGAAAATGGGATTTAAGTCAAAACTGTAACTCAGCCACACAGGAACATTCACTGTTTTCTTGGTAAGGCTACTCCAGTGTAGATTTGGCCTTGTATTTTATGTTATCGTGCTAAAAGGTGAATTCTTCTCCCAGTGTCTGGTGGAAAGCAGACTGAACCAATTTTTCCTCTAGGATTTTGCCTGTGCTTAGCTCCATTCCGTTTTTATCCTGAAAAATTCCCCAGTCCTTAACAATTACAAGCATACCCATAACCTGACACAGTCACTACTATGCTTGAAAATATGGAGAGTGGTACTCAGTAATGTGTTGTACTGGATTTGCCCCAAACATAACACTTTGTATTCAAGACAAAAAATGTATTTCTTTGCCACATGTTTTTGCAGTATTTACTTTAGTGCTTTGTTGCAAAAAGGATGCATGTTTTGGAATATTGTTATTCTGTACAGGCTTCCTTCTTTTCACTCTGTAAATTAGGTTAGTATTGTGGAGTAACTGCAATGTTGTTGATTCCATCCTTAGTTTTCTCCTATCAGAGCCATTAAACTCCGTAAGTGTTTTAAAGTCACCATTGGCCTCATAGTGAAATCCCTGAGCTGTTTCTTTCCTCTCCGGCAACTGAGTTAGGAAGGACGCTTGTATCTTTGCCGTGACTCAGTGTATTACAGTTTTTTACAGTTTTTTACAGTTTTTTTTCGGAACCCCGATGTCATTTTTCTAAATTCTAGCCCCAAAACTCATAACCAATGATCAAAATGCTAATTTTAAAAAACTGTAACACTTTTTTCAGTTGCTTGGAAACAATACACATATAGCTAAGATCATTTGTTCATTGAACTAAAATCACCTGTTCAAAATAACACACCTTAACATCAAAGTATTATCATTTCAAAATGCAATTCACACATTACATCTGAATTGACTGTCTATTCATTTCATTACAATGATCTAACTATGAATTGATACAACTGCTCAAAATGAGAAGTAACTGTTGCATTACTCATAATGCATAGTTTTATGGAAACTGACAAACAAAATTCCATGTTTAAGTCATGAAAGTTTCAGGATAATGAGATTCATTGACACCAATTATCGTGGAACATGAACCAATTGGACTACATTATCTATGGATGTAATATTTCATCATCATTCTTTATTAGACACTGTTTCTATGGTCCCATGTACCACTTTTCCAGACCATGTTTTCAGATTTGACGTTACTGTACACTCACCGGCCACTTAATTAGGTACACCTATCTAGTACTGGGTAGGACCCCCTCTTGCCTCCACAACAGCCTTAATTATTCATGGTGTTGTACGTTAAGAGATGCCATTCTGCACACCACTGTTTTAAATAGCTGTTATTTGAGCATTTGTGGCCTTTCTGTTAGCTTGAATGAGTCTGGACATTCTCCTCTGACTTCTCTCATTAACAAGGTGTTTTTTCCCACAGAACTGCCGCTCACTGCGTGTGCTTTGTTTATCGCACCATTCTCTGTAAACTCTAGAGACTGTAGTGTGTAAAAATCCCAGGAGGGCAGCTGTTTCTGAGATGCTGGAATCACCATGTGTGGCATCAACAATCATACCACAGTCAAAGTTGCTGAGATTACTCATCTTGCCTGTTCTAATGTTTGGTTGAACAACATCTAAAGCTCTCTACTCTATATACTCTATATATTGAGTTGCAGGCAGCCACATGATTCGCTGTTCGAATGTAACCTTAATTGATGAGCTAAGTCAGGTCTGTAGAGGTGATGGCATGACCTATGTCATTGTGTGGGATAATGTCAGGTTCCACCATGCTCAAATGGTGCAAGCAGGGTTTCAGGCCCAACCACAATTTACCACCCTGTACTTACCCCCATACTCTCCTTTCCTTAACCTGATTGAGGAATTTTTCTCCACATGGAGGTGGAAGGTATATGATAGGCGCCCTCACAAACAAGCCACCCTTCTCCAGGCCATGGATGACACATGCAATGACATCACGGCAGACCAGTGTCAGGCCTGGATTCGCCATGCCCTAAGATTCTTCCCAAGATGTTTGGCTAATGAAAACATCCATTGTGATGTGGATGAGAACCTGTGGCCAAATCCACAAGACAGGGTTGATGGAAATATAGAAGTACAGTAATCAATATTTTGTTTTCTTTTTACAGTAAGCCAGGTGAGGAACACTGCAGTTGACCTTTAACTGTTTTTTCTTTTTTTGTAGCTAATTATTTTTGCTTTGATTCAAAGAAACATATGTTGTGATTTTATTGTATTTCATCAATAAATTTCATATTTTATTCAATGATTCCACTGTGTCTGTAGTATTCTCTCTACTAGTCCTTTTACAGTGATGTATTTACGTGTAGTGGCATAACGAAAAATGTATCACATACATAGTACTACAATATTTAATGATTGGACGAACAACTACACAGTGAAACTATCGGTAACTTGTGTGTGGGTGATCTAAATGAATGTTCCTATGGTATTTCATGATAAATGAGTTATTTGAACCGATGATTCTGCAAGTGCAAGGTTTTTTCAAAGATATGAATGCACAATGCAATGTTTTGAACATTGGACAGTGTTACAAGTGATGACCGTATTGAGTTTTGTGTCTAGAGTTTTGAAAAAGGACCACAAGGTTCTGAAATTAGTGCCAACGTGATTGTTAAAAACTCCGCCCAAAGTGTAACTACAAACTTCAACATGTTCAAAGGGATATTCAATGTCTTCTTTTCAAGATGCACCCATCTACCCATCATGTGACTTGTTCAGCACATTTTTACTCCTGGACTTATTTAGGCTTAACAAAGGGGTTGAATACTTATTGACTCAAGATGTTTCAAAAAACATAATTCCACTTTGACACTATGGGGTATTGTGTGTAGGCCCGTGACAAAAATCTCAATTTAATCCATTTTAAATTCAGTCTGCAACACAACAAAATGTGGAAAAAGTCCAGGGGTGTGAATACTTTATGATGGCACTGTTGGTAGGGGTAAAGTGACGATGCAACAGGATAGATAATAGACAATAGGAGCAGCGTATGTGGTGAGTGTGAAAGTGTGTGTTGTGTGTGTTGTGTGTGTGTGTGTGCGCATGCATGCATGCGTGCGTACATGCGTGTGTGTGTGTGTTTGTATGCGGGTGCGTGTGTGTGTGTGTGTATGTATGTGTTGGGGTGTCAGTGTAAGTATGTGTGAGTGTGTAGGTAGAGTCCAGAGTGTGTGCACAGTGTCAGTGCAAGAGAGTTAGTGCAAAAAAACGGTCAATGCAGGTAGTCCGGGTAGCCATTTGGTTAGTCTTGTTTAGCAGTCTTATGGCTTGGGGGTAGAAGCTGTTCAGTGTCCTGTTGTTTCCAGCCTTGGTGCACCGGTACCGCTTTGACGTGCGGTAGCAGAGAGAACAGCCTATGGCTTGGGTGGCTGGAGTCTAAGAGCATACGTTGGGCCTTCCTCTAACTCCACCTGGTATAGAGGTCCTGGATGGCAGGACCCAGTGATCTACTGCGCCAAACTCACCACCCTCTGTAGCACCCTGTGGTCAGGTGCCTTGCAGTTGCCGTACAAAGCGGTGATGCAGCTAGTCAAGATGCTCTCAATGGTGCAGCTGTATAACTTTTAGAGGACCTGAAGGCCCATGCCAAATCTTTTCAGCCTCCTGAGGTGGAAGAGGCGCTGTGGCGCCCTCTTCACAACTGTGTGGGTGTGTGTGGACCATGTTAATTGCTTAGTGATGTGGACACTGTGGAACTTGAAGCTCTCGACCCGCTCCAGTGCCAGGTCTCTGACCTCCTCCCTATAGGCTGGCTAATCATCATCGGTGATCAGTCCTTCCATTGTCGTGTCATCAGCAAACTTGATGATGGGGTTGGATTCATGTGCAGACACGCAGTCATGGGTGAACATGGAGTACAGGAGGGGACTAAGCATATAGGAGGGGACTAGGCCCCCCGTGTTGATGGTCAGCGTGGCGGATGTGTTGTTGCCTACCCCCACTGCATGGGGGCGGCCTATCAGGAAGTCCAGGGTCCAGTTGCAGACGGAGGTGTTCAGTCCCAGGGTCCTGAGCTTTGTGATGTGCTTGGAGGGGACTATGGTGTTGAATGCTGAGCTGTAGTCAATGAAAAGCATTCTTACCTGACTACAGCTCAGCATTAGAGATTGCATCATCTGTGGATCTGTTGGGGCGGTATGTGAATTGGAGTGGGTCCAGGGTGTCTGGGATGATGGCGTTAATTTGAGCCATGACCAGCCTTTCAATGCATTTCATGGCTATATACAGTATGTGAGTACTCGGGGCGATAGTCATTTAGGCAGTTTACCATAGCGTTCTTGGGCATGGGGACTATGGTGATCTGCTTGAAATAAGTTGGTATTACAGACCGGGTCAGGGATAGGTTGAAAAGGTCATTGAAGACACTAGTCAGCTGGTCAGCGCATGCTCTGAGTACGCGTCCTGGTATTCCATCTGGCCCTGCGACCTTGCGAATGTTAACCAGTTTAAAGGTCTTACTCACATTGGCTATGGAGAGTGAGATCACACAGTCGTCATGAACAGAGAATTCTAAAGGAGAATGTCAGGCCATCGGTCTGCGAGATGAAGCTGAAGAGCAGCTGGGATATGCAGCAAAACAATGATCCAAAACACACAATCAAGTCTATACGAAAATGTCTAAAAAGCAACAAATTTGAAGGTTTGTAATGGCGTAGTCAAAGTCCAGACCTAATCCCAATTGAGATGTTGTGGCAGGACTTGAAACGAGCAGTTCATGCTTGAAAACCCACAAATATCACTGAGTTACAGCAATTCTGCATGGAAGAGTGGGCCAAAATTCCTCCACAGCGACGTGAGAGACTGATCAACAATTACAGGAAGCGTTTGGGCGGAGTCATTGCATCTATAGTTGAAACAACCAATTATAGAGTGTAAGGGGGCAATTAATTTTCACTCAGGTGCATTGAGTGTTGCATAACTTTGTTTTATGAAATAAATTAAATCAGTATGTCATTATTGTGTTATTGTCACTCAGGTGCCCTTTATCTAATTAATAATAGGTTTTGGTTGAAGATCCGATAACATTCAGCATCAAAAATATGCACAAGTGGAGAAAATTAGAATGGGGGCAAATAATCTTTCACAGCACTGTAGCAGAACTGATCAGGAGCCTGTAAGATGGCTGCTATCCACTGCAATGCCATCTACTATGTGCGTGTGTGTGTGTATTTCTTGGAGGTTTAGGATTAAGGTTAGAATTAATGTTAGGGTTAGGAGATAGAGTTAGTTTTAGCATTAGGGTTAGGAGCTAGGGTTAGGTGTTGGTTAGGTTTTGGGGTTAAAGTTAGGGTTAGGGTAAGGGTTAGGTTTAGGGTTAGGGGTTAGGGAAAATAGGATTCTGAATTTAACTGAATTGTGTGTCCCCATAAGGTTAGTTTTATACAAGACAGTGTGTGTGTGTGTGTGTGTGTGTGTGTGTGTGTGTGTGTGTGTGTGTGTGTGTGTGTGTGTGTGTGTGTGTGTGTGTGTGTGTGTGTGTGTGTGTGTGTGTGTGTGTGTGTGTGTGTGTGTGAGAGAGAGAGAGAGAGAGAGAGAGAGAGGAGAGTGAGAGAGAGAGAGATATGGAAACCTAAACAGAGAAAACACCATACGCTTAACTCAAGATGTGGTACCTGACATTCTTAAGACACAGTACCTATCCCTTTGAAATATTTAAGTATATTATGGCTTTGTGGGTTTAATAAGATCAGTTTGAGTGTCTCGCAGAGAGTATTCTTGAACTGCACTTATGAAGCAGGACTGAGTCAAAAGCCTGGCTAACATGCCCCAGTGAATTCCCATACACATCTTATCTGGAGATGTTGAGCAACCACAGCACACGGAATGGACTGTACTGTTCAGATAAGAGGGTCTGTGTGAGTGTGTGTGTTTGTGCACCTGTGTGTGTGTGTGTGTGTGTGTGTGTGTGTGTGTGTGTGTGTGTGTGTGTGTGTGTGTGTGTGTGTGTGTGTGTGTGTGTGTGTGTGTGTGTGTGTGTGTGTGTGTGTGTGTGCTTGTGTATATGAGTTTGAGTCAGTCTGGTGAGCATTTCAGGGCGCTAAATTGTCACGCGTATGTGTGTGTTTTCCCCTGTCCGATAGTGGTTTTGAGGTCATTCATATTTTCCTATTGCATGTGATCAGAGACTTTACTGGACAGAGCAAGGGGTAGGGGGAGGAGAGGCCAGACAAGGACAAGCTGAGGGGAGTGTGAGGAGTGTGAGGGACCGGATGGACAGTGCAGGGGCTGCGGGAGGGGGTAGGGGGGTGTTGACTCAGTGGTTGATATCTGCTGACTGTGTTCCTGGTTCCCGGGTGGCTGCTGAGGCCATGGTTACTCAGGCTGCTGCATGCAGCCATCACTGTGGGGTTAGATCTCACACATAATCTCCCTACCTGAATCATCACACAGAGGCAGATGAGAGGGCAATGTTTTTGTTCCCATTGTATCTGTATAGCTATACTGAATAGCTTACACAGAGCCATGGTATGGACATGGAAGAAGACAGAGAAAAGAGAGCATTTACTGTTGTTTACTGTTAAGTAATGTGACTTCTGATGAGCAAATGTTTTATTTATTTAACCTTTATTTAACTAGGCAAGTCAGTTAATAAGAACAAATTCTTATTTACAATGACGGCCTACCGGGGAACAGTGGGTTAACTGCCTTGTTCAGGGGCAGAACGACAGATTTTTACCTTGTCAGCTCGGGGATTCGATCCAGCAACCTTTCGGTTACTGGCCCAACGCTCTAACCACTAGGATACCTGTGGCCCCAAAACCATGCTAAAACCATGAAATGTGATTATTCTAAACAAAGCACTTCAGAAAGATTGTATAATATATTCTATTGTTATAATATTATTACATATTGTAGCAACCTTGTGTTTGTAAGTGCAGATATCGACTCCGGCAATTGAGCATGCTTTCTTGGCGCACTCAATCTCATAAAATAACAATATCATAAAATGTAGATAATTCAAAAATTAATATCAAAGACAGTGCAACATGTCCAACGTTATTGGTGATGCTAGACCTTTTACTCCCTAAAAATATCAAATAAACCATCACATTCTCCCCCTAGATTAGAATTTAGCAATGCTAACAATGATAATGGGACCTCCTGCCTAAATTGTCGTAGCTTCATCCACTAGAAATGGTAATGTACTGTATCATCCAATATCAAGTCAATTCAGCTCTAAAACTCTTCTGGGTAGCTAGGCTACCTGTCATCTGACTCTAAGCAGGAACAGAGGTGTGTGTGATTTGTGTATGTGTGGGTGTGTGTCAGTGTGGGTCTTAGCCCTATTGTTTATGGTCTTAGTGGCCTGAGACGCAGCTTGAGGTGGACAGGATGGGCTTAATCAGCACTCTTTTAGTGTTTGTGTCTTAAATTTAGCAATGACTCCAGCCACCCTAGTCATAGACTGTTCTCTCTGCTACCGCATGGCAAGCGGTATGGGAGCACCGAGTCTACATCCAAAAGAGTTCTTAACAGATTCTACCCCAAGCCATAAGGATCTTGAACAGCTTATCAAATGGCTAACCATTCTATTTGGGTAGCCCCTCTCCCCCCTCTTTTACACTGCTGCTACTCTATGCATAGTCACTTTAACTCTACTTACATGTACATAGTACCTCAATTACCTCAACTAATTGGTGCCCCCTGTATATAGCCTCATTATTGTTATTTTACTGCTGCTCTTTAATTATTTGTTACTATAATTTTTTATTTATCTTTTTTTACTTAACACTTATTTTTCTTAAAAATGCATTGTTGCTTAACGGCTTGTAAGCATTTCACTGTAAGGTCTACACCTGTTGTATTCGGCACATGTGACAAATACAATTTGATTTGATTTGAAATAACCCCACGTTAATGAGGGGTGTCAATCACGAGGAGGGTGGGGAAACGTTTTGGTCGGATGGGAAGGCAAGACTAGGCTATACTCCTCTGCTGGCTGGCTGGTTTACTGGTTGGCTGGCTGGCTGTTCGGCTACTCAACACTGTGGTTGGCTGGTCGACTGCTCTGTGGCTGGCTGCCTGCTCCGTGGATGGCTGACTGCTGCTCCATGGCTGGGTGGGTGGCTGATGCTCTGTGGCTGGCTGGCTGGTTGGCTGCTCTGTGGCTGGCTGTTAGGCTGCTCTGTGGCAGGCTAGATGCTCTGTGGCTGGCTGGCTGGTGGGCTGGCTGGTGGGCTGGCTGGTGGGTTGGCTGGTGGGTTGGCTGGTGGGCTGGCTGGTGGGCTGGCTCCCTGGCTGGCTGGCTGGTGGGCTGGCTGGTGGGCTGGCTCCCTGGCTGGATGGCTGGTGGGCTGGCTGGTGGGCTGGCTCCCTGGCTGGCTGGCTGGTGGGCTGGCTGGTGGGCTGGCTCCCTGGCTGGATGGCTGGTGGGCTGGCTCCCTGGCTGGATGGCTGGTGGGCTGGCTCCCTGGCTGGATGGCTGGTGCCTTGGGGAAGCAGTAGCTCTGGCTGTGTTGACAGCCCCCAGTGTCACGTTATTCCAAACTATAAATCTCCAGAGGAATTCCGTAGGAGGCGGAAAACAAACATCCCATAATGAAACACATGGGGAGGATGAGGATCGGCTTCAAGTGCAACAAATCTGAGCCCTAAAGATGTCTTTAAAATGTACGTCTAACTAAAGTGATAGTAAAAGTTATTGGCAATATAAGGCACTTTGAATATTTGATGACATCAGCAACACACAGACCTACAAGTAACTGCCAAAATAATGGAAACATTTGCGAAAATGAGGGATACAAAGTATACTGAAAGCAGGTGCTTCCACACAGATGTGGTTCCTGAGTTAATTAAGCAATTAACATCCCATCATGCTTAGGGTCATGTAGAAAAATGCTGAACAGGCCATTATTTTGGCTACAATGGCTATGCCTCTATAGGATGACTATGCCCCCATCCACAGGGCACGAGTGGTCAAATCCAATCAAATCAAATTGTATTAGACCTTATCCGGGAAATGCTTACTTTATACAGTAAGCCCTTAACCAACAATGCAGTTATTAGAGTAAAGATTAGAGTAAAAAAAAAAAAAAAAAAATTAGAGTAAAATTAGAGTAAAGAAAATATTTATTAAATAAACGAGTAAAAAAAGCACAAAAAAAAGCAAAAACAATAAAATAACAATAATGAATCTATATACAGGGGGTACTGGTACCAAGCCAATGTGCAGGGGTACAGCTTAGTCAAGGTAATTTGTAGGGGTAAAGTGACTGTGCATAGATAAAAAACAGAGAGTAGCAGCAGTGTAAAAACAAATTGGGGGGGCAGGGGGCAATGCAAACAGTCCGGGTGGCCATTTGATTGTTCAGCAGTTATGGCTTGGGGGTAGCTGTTAAGGAGCCTTTTGGTCCGAGACTTGGCACTCCGGTACCGCTTGCTGTGCGGTTGCAGAGATAACAGTCTATGACTTGGGTAACTGTCTTTGACAATTTTTTGGGCCTTCCTCTGAAACCGCCTAGTATATAGTTCCTGGATGGCAGGAAGATTGGCCCCAGTGATGTACTGGGCTGTACACACTACCCTCTGGGGTATAGTGGGATTTCTTATAACCGTCTGGATTAGGGTCCCGCTCCTTGAAACGGCAGTTCTAGCCTTTAGCTCAGTACGGATGTTGCAAGTTATCTATGGCATCTGGTTGGGATATGTACGTGCGGTCACTGTAGGGACGACGTTGTCAATGCACTTATTGATGAAGCCGGTGACTGAGGTGGTGTACTTCTCACTGCTATTGGATGAATCCCGGAACATATTCCAGTCTGTGCTATCAAAACAGTCCTGTAGCGTAGCATCCGCATCATCTGACCACTTCCGTATTGAACGAGTCACTGATACTTCCTGCTTTAGTTTTAGCATGTAAGCAGGAATCAGGAGGATATAATTACATTTGTAATGTCTTTATTCTTTTGAAACCTGTTTGTGTAATGTTTACTGTTCATTTTTATTGTTTATTTAACTTTTTAATATTATCTACCTCACTTGCTTTGGCAATGTTAACATATGTTTCCCATACCAACAAAGCCCCTTGAATCGAATTTAATTGATTTATGGTGAAATTTTCAAAATGGAGGGCGAAGGAGAGCAAAGGAGCGCTTTTTACACATCTCTGTGTGTGGAGTAAAGGTGGTCTAGAGTTTTTTCCCCTCTGGTTGCACGTGTGACATGCTGGTAGAAATGAGCTTGAACCGATTTAAGTTTGCCTGCATTAAAGGCCCTGGCCACCAGGACCGCCACTTCTGGATGACCATTTTCTTGCTAACTTATGGCCTTATACAGCTTGTTGAGTGCGGTCTTAGTGCCAGTATTGATTTGGGATGGTAACTAGAATGCTACGAAAAGCATGTACCGTATACAGTGTGGTCTAAAGCTTATCATGAGATACTCTACCTCAGGCGAGCAATACCTAGAGACAACCTTAATATTAGACATTGCGCACCAGCTGTTATTGATAAATAGACAAACACCCCCACCCCTCGTCTTACCGGACGTAGCTGTTCTATCCTGCCAATGCACGGAAAACTCAACCGTATTATCCATGTCGCCATTCAGCCACAACTCTGTGAAACAGTTTTAATGTCCCGTTGGTAGGATAGTCTCAAACAGAGCTCATCCAGTTTATTCTCCAGTGATTGCATGTTGGCCAATAGAACTGATTGTAGAGGCGGGTTACCCACCCACAAGGCAACCTGATCTCCGCCCCTTGTATTTTCTTAATTGGGCCTTGTCCGGGAGCAGCATTATATCCTTCGCATCCGACTCATTAAAGAACAAATCTTCGTCCAGTTCGAGGTGAGTAAACTGTTCTGATAATCAGAAGCTCTTTTTGATCATAAGAGTAGCATCAACATTATGTACAAATAAGTGACAAACAATTTTGAAAAAACACACAAAATAGCACAATATTGTTTGGGAGCTCGTAAAACGTCAGTCATCCCCTCTGGAGCCAAATGCTAACAACAATGGTTTGATGACCATGAAAATAACTTCAACCAAATGCCATATCCGTCTCAGTCACCAGATCTTAACCCAATTGAACACTTATGGGAGATTCTGGAGCGACGCCTGAGACAACATTTTCCACCACCATCAACAAAACACCAAATTATGGAATTTCTCATGGAAGAATGATGCTGCATCCCTCCAATAGAGTTCCAGACACTTGTAGTATCTATGTCAAGGTGCATTGAGCTGTTCTGGCTCGTGGTGGCCCAACACCCTATTAAGACACTTTATGTTGGCATTTCCTTTATTTTGACAGTTACCTGTATGTGCTGTCATAGACCTACCTGTACTATTGGGTTTTGTGCAAAGGTGATGCTCCACAGTTTCAGTGAAAAGAATAACTGTGTTGTTAATCAATCATATGCACCTCGGCATCATGCCAGACACTGGCTGCCGCCAATCTGAGACCATTAAGCTGCAGAACAGGAACTAGTCCAGAATGTGATAGTGGATATTAACATCCATATTATCTAACCCACTCTTTGGAAGGTTTTATGGAGTATGGAGCCTCATCCAGTTTAGTCCTACCTTGGCCAACCACTTCACTCCTCTCTTTATCACTGTTTAAAGTTTAACCATCAGCATTCGGACCCTGAACCAGCCATAAACACACACAATGGCTTATCTCTGTGTCTTGAGATCATAGTAAAAGAACATACAAAGTAGCAGAACTGGTCAGGAGCCTGTAAGACGGCTACTATCCACTGCAGCGCCATCTACTACTGTGTGTGTGTGTGTGTGTGTGTGTGTGTGTGTGTCTGTGTCCCACTATCTCCTGATCCCCAGATGTATTTGTATACTTGTCTACACACAGAGCCAAGACTGATAAGGTCTGAGTGTGTGTGGACACAGGAAGTTGGGTCAACACTCAAATAAATCAGCACTCGTTATTAATCACAAAGCAGGCAGGTGTTACGTAGTGTACAGCCACGCGTATTCAAATCAACCTTACATACATACCTTCACCCCGCTCTCCGGAGGTCGCACGCACGCACGCACGCGCACGCACACACACACACACACACACACACACACACACACACACACACACACACACACACACACACACACACACACACACACACACACACACACACACACACACACACTCTCTCTCTCATTGGAAGCATCAGGTAATTGAAGATGACATCATATTGCTCTCCAAGTAGACATAAGACATTATGGCCTGGGAGAATGGAGAAAATATGATAGTGTATGTTAGTGTGGTAAATTCCATGGGTTAGCAATGGCACAGTTGGATAAGTGGTTATACAGAAGTGAGGGAAAAAGTTGACCAAAAGTCATAATCATTTATGCTGAGTTTCAACACATTAGAGAATGCCAAAACCACCAATTAAGACAAATGCAAACCCAAATTCCATTCTTCAAGTCTGGGAGCTACATAATTGATATGAATTATGAAAGCCATTTGAGGGGAAGAGAAGGACAGAGAGACAGACACATGCACGACACACGCACAGGCTAATAAGTCTTCCAATGGCCAGAGAAGATACTATTCATTCTACCACCACTGTTCTTCCAGACAGTAGGGTAGAACAGCCCAGACAACAAAAGCACGGAGTGGGTGACATGAGTGATATCAGTGTGGGTAGATGGATAAAAACCTGGCTCCCTGGGTGTACCATGGGAAAGGAGGGGAGCCTGGGCCCTGCTACACACTGGATCACATAACCTGGAGCAGGGCCCAAGGTCATGGACAACACAGACCACAGAAACAAGAGCCCCCACGACAGGGGGATCAGGGGACCTACAGCTACGGTTACCATGAGAGAGAGGAAGGGAGGCAGGGAGGGAGGGAGTAAAATAGAGATGAAAGGAGGGGAGAGAGATTGTAGAGGTGACCATATAGACAGAAGGCCCCATAACTCCGTCCCAGTTTCTCCAGCACCAGGCTTATTTATTGCTCTGTAATTTCGGTAGGTGCCAGGGGAGAGAGCATGGTCCTGGGGGGAGATATGGAGAGGGAAGTGAAATGTGTGTGTGTGTGTGCACGGGTACATATGTTGTATGACTGTGTGTGTGTACTGTATGTGTGCATGCATATGTGTTTGTGTACCAGAGGAGGCTGGTGAGCGGAGCTATAGGAGGATCGGGCTCATTGTATTGTCTGGAGTGGAATAAATGGAACGGAGTTAAACATGTGGTTTCCATATGTCCGTTGTGTTTGATACCATTCCATTAGTCCATTCCAGGCTTTACAATGAGTCCGCCATCCTATAGCTCTTCCCACCAGATTCCTCTGTGTG